>NW_026973675.1:1700000-1702500 GCF_035594125.1 Scylla paramamosain | reverse complement strand
GTACAGAGTAAGCAGCTGGGGGGCTGAGAAAAACTGGCGGAGACGTCTCAGAACGCCTAACTTCATAGAAGCTGTTTGAGCTAGAGATGAGATGTGAAGTTTCCAGTTCAGATTATAAGTAAAGGACAGACCAAGGATGTTCAGTGTAGAAGAGGGGGACAGTTGAGTTTCATTGAAGAAGAAGGGATAGTTGTCTGGAAGGTTGTGTCGAGTTGATAGATGAAGGAATTGAGTTTTTGAGGCATTGAACAATACCAAGTTTGCTCTGCCCCAATCAGAAATTTTAGAAAGATCAGAAGTCAAGCGTTCTGTGGCTTCCCTGCGTGATATGTTTACCTCCTGAAGGGTTGGACGTCTATGAAAAGACGTGGAAAAGTGCAGGGTGGTATCATTAGCATAGGAGTGGAAAGGACAAGAAGTTTGGTTTAGAAGATCATTAATGAATAATAAGAAGAGAGTGGGTGACAGGACAGAACCCTGAGGAACACTACTGTTAATAGATTTAGGAGAAGAACAGTGACCGTCTACCACAGCAGCAATAGAACGGTCAGAAAGGAAACTTGAGATGAAGTTACAGAGAGAAGGATAGAAACCGTAGGAGGGTAGTTTGGAAATCAAAGCTTTGTGCCAGACTCTATCAAAGGCTTTTGATATGTCCAAGGCAACAGCAAAAGTTTCACCAAAGTCTCTAAAAGAGGATGACCAAGACTCAGTAAGGAAAGTTAGAAGATCACCAGCAGAGCGGCCTTGACGGAACCCATACTGGCGATCAGATAGAAGGTTGTAAAGTGATAGATGTTTAAGAATCTTCCTGTTGAGGATAGATTCAAAAACTTTAGATAAGCAGGAAATTAAAGCAATAGGACGGTAGTTTGAGGGATTAGAGCGGTCACCCTTTCTAGGAACAGGTTGAATGTAGGCAAACTTCCAGCAAGAAGGAAAGGTAGATGTTGACAGACAGAGCTGAAAGAGTTTGACTAGGCAAGGTGCAAGCACGGAGACACAGTTTCGGAGAACAATAGGAGGGATCCCATCAGGTCCATAAGCCTTCCGAGGGTTTAGGCCAGCGAGGGCATGGAAAACATCATTACGAAGAATTTTAATACGTGGCATGAAGTAGTCAGAGGGTGGAGGAGAGGGAGGAACTATCCCAGAATCGTCCAAGGTAGAGTTTTTAGCAAAGGTTTGAGTAAAGAGTTCAGCTTTAGAAATAGATGTGATAGCAGTGGTGCCATCTGGTTGAAGTACAGGAGGGAAAGAAGAAGAAGAAGCAAAGTTATTGGAGATATTTTTGGCTAGATGCCAGAAATCACGAGGGGAGTTAGATCTTGAAAGGTTTTGACATTTTCTGTTAATGAAGGAGTTTTTGTCTAGTTTTGACTTGGCATGGTTCCGGGCAGAAATATAAAGTGCATGAGATTCTGGTGATGGAAGGCTTAAGTACCTTTTGTGGGCCACCTCTCTATCATGTATAGCACGAGAACAAGCTGTGTTAAACCAAGGTTTAGAAGGTTTAGGACGAGAAAAAGAGTGAGGAATGTACGCCTCCATGCCAGATACTATCACCTCTGTTATGCGCTCAGCACACAAAGACGGGTCTCTGATACGGATGCAGTAGTCATTCCAAGGAGAATCAGCAAAATACCTCCTCTGGTCCCCCTAACTAGCAGAGGCAAAACGCCAGAGGCACCTTCGCTTAGGGGGATCCTGAGGAGGGATTGGATTGATAGGACAAGATAAAGATATGAGATTGTGATCGGAGGAGCCCAACGGAGAAGAAAGGGTGACAGCATAAGCAGAAGGATTAGAGGTCAGGAAAAGGTCAAGAATGTTGGGCGTATCTCCAAGACGGTCAGGAATACGAGTAGGGTGTTGCACCAATTGCTCTAGGTCATGGAGGATAGCAAAGTTGTAGGCTAGTTCACCAAGATGGTCAGTGAAGGGAGAGGAAAGCCAAAGCTGGTGGTGAACATTGAAGTCTCCAAGAATGGAGATCTCTGCAAAAGGGAAGAGGGTCAGAATGTGCTCCACTTTGGAAGTTAAGTAGTCAAAGAATTTCTTATAGTCAGAGGAGTTAGGAGAGAGGTATACAGCACAGATAAATTTAGTATGAGAATGAATATATATATATATATATATATATATATATATATATATATATATATATATATATATATATATATATATATATATATATATATATATATATATATATATATATATATATATATATATATATATATATATATATATATATATATATATATATATATATATATATATATATATATATATATATATATATATATATATATATATATATATATATATATATATAAAGAGTACTCAGCTCCCAGGCCATCCGGTACGCCTTTTTTTAATATATGTATTTATTATTGGGGATATTTAATGACACTCAGTCCACCCAGCATCACCACCTCCACGGCAGCAGGTCTTAGTCAGCAGAGCTCCTCAGGCAATCACCTTCACTCGCGTGCCC
>NW_026973675.1:1685000-1695000 GCF_035594125.1 Scylla paramamosain | reverse complement strand
CGTAATCTCTTGGTAAATAGGAAACGGCGAGCAACAAGCGACCTTTCCTGGTTATTCATCACGATTCGAGATCATGATCTTAAATGTAACTTGTTTATCAAGGCACCTTATATTTACATGTGACAGAGTAGTCAGGCGTGGAGGGAAGGGCGCCTGAAGTGTGTGGACAGTGTGAAGACCAGTGCCAAGAAATGCCGGGGTTTTGAAAGCCGGAGAAACTCGGTGATGGTAAACTGTTGACGGGAAAAGATTAATGGGAAACTTTTTGGTGGTGCAAGTCAGATGAAAAATCTTTAAAGGTGGAAAAAAATATGGGATATTTCCGTGATGGAAGAAAGATAAGGAGTTTGTCGTGGCTGGTGACTGGCGGCTGGTCAGTGTTGGTGTCTTCACTCCATGGAGAGAGTTCTGAAAGTTGATAAAATAAAGACACGTATAAAAAAAGCATAGAAGAATGAAAGCAGCGTTAGTTAAAGAGTGGAAGGTTTTCATCACATCACTGGGTCACTTCAGGCTGAAACACTAGCAAAGGCAAACAGTTACATCGAAAACAAACCACCAGCCAGGGACGCTCAGTGCAAACTGGATAACAGCCAATACCTGCCGTGAAATTACCTCGTGCCGCCGCCGCCCTTCACGCCACCACGCCTCAGGACGCACCATTATAATGTAAAAAAAAAAAAAAAAATGCAAATATGAATCCAAAGGGCTTTCAGATATACAAGTGTACGGACAGTGTTCTGTGTTGACGGAGAAAGGCGTGGAGAGTGACGGTGGGGAGAATATAGGTGTAGGATTTTTTTTTTTTTTTAAGCAACACTAGTTGCCTACATATTGTATTGTATCTGCACATGTTGTCGTTGCTGTTATTGCTGCTGCTGCTGATGATGATGATAGTGATAATGATAATGTAATATACTAAGGCTTCAGAGGCGGTGTTGCCTTTTTTTTTGGGGGGGGGGGGGGTTGGGTAGCGGATGCAGTAATGCAAACAGGTCTAGCAAACTGATGAATTGGCATTTACTTTGACAGAGTAGGTGTTGGTCGTGGTGTTTGTGGTGGTGGTGGTGGTGGCGGTGATGGCGGCAGCAACAATGATGGCCAAGGACAGAAAAAAAAAGGTTGCAAATTTGCTAGTGTGCGTCAGCGCTCGATAGCTAATCACAAGGAGCACTACAGGAGAACAAGAGGAAGGGAGAGAAGATGAATGAAGGAGAATCGAGGAGAAACAATGGGAAAGACTGGGAAGGGTTTAGCACTGTACCATAACAAGACTCAACACAGACGCCTTTGTTCGATACTGTTCAATCATTCACAATCTTAGACTGAAAAAAAAATAAAAAGTAAACGCACCGAAGAAAATACACATTAAAAAAATAAAGATGAAGCACACTATCTGAAGACCTGTATTATATTTATACCGATATACTATAAAAAAAAAAAAATCAAAGGATAAAGTACATTGATATGCTTTATGGCTAAACACAACCAACTCCCTCTTTAAGTGTATCGTAGTGAGAGAGAGAGAGAGAGAGAGAGAGAGAGAGAGAGAGAGAGAGAGAGAGAGAGAGAGAGAGAGAGAGAGAGAGAGAGAGAGAGAGAGAGAGAGAGAGAGAAAAGATACGGATTGACACTGAGCACAAGTGTCAAATTATCATCTTGGAGCAGGAAAGTGGTAATATCCTTGGAGAGTCCCGTATGAGATGAGATGAGAGGGAAGAGTGGCAGCAGACCATGAAGCAGCGAATATTGACAAGTGGCATTAATAAACACACACGTCTTGCTCTTCTTTCCCCTTCGCTTGATCGCGTTTGGCTCAACACTCGGGTCTTCCTTGGCTGTCTTCCTGTTGTTCCGTAGGTGTCTCTAATGATGAGGAAGGAAGTACACGCTACGACAAACAATGCTGGAAGTAGTAGTAATAGTACCAGTAGTAGTACTACTACTACTACTAGTAGTAGTAGTAGTAGCAATGATAATAATAATAGTAATAGTCTGGCTATATTTAATTTATCTGACTATATACCAGGCCGCATCACACTCTCTTAGGCCCTGCTGTAAACGAACAGTCTCGTAAACATAATAATAAAAATAATAATAATAATACTGATTATTATTATAATAATAATAAGAAGAAGAAGAATAAGAATAAGATGATGAAAAACAAAAGTAATGACGATAATATTGACTTTTTTTCATCCGGAGGCATATACCTCTTATAAGAAACAATTGACACACACAATAATTACAAAATATATTAACAATGGTAAGAGAAATCAATGTTATAGTAACGTACAACTCAATGAAAAAAATACTAATAATATTCTATATTAATATGAAAACCAATACTTTCAGAAGCACAGGTGCATTCTTATCAACCATCCTCTGGAAATTGTTAGAGATCATTCCCTTGCATTATATAATTACTCCACGTCCTTTATTATATATATAAAGTCAATCAATTATGAACCTCTCTCTCTCTCTCTCTCTCTCTCTCTCTCTCTCACATGGCGGAGGCTAAAGATAGTCAGGTTTACTGCACAGACATACTAGATTCGCATTTATAATCGTTGTGATGTTTTATTTCTGCTTATTTTGACAGTCTCTAGTGAAGTTATTGGAGTTTAAAATGGTATTGTCATCATTCTGGTGACAGTTTTATCAAGGAGTGAGAAAATACGTACACGAGCCTAACTAGCCATCTTAGTGAGAGATCGAAGCCTTTAACCCTTTAACTGCTATCTGGTACACCTTTTATGTGTGTGTGTGTCAGGGTACATGGTCTCAGTTTGTCAATGGAATGTGTTACGTGTGAGCATACACTGAACTCTAGGGGATGGACCATGAAGGGGTGTTGCTCACACTAACAATGGAAGGGTTAAAAGAAAAGAGACATTTTAACTGCTATTTAATATCTTAAAGTTAACCCTTAAATTAAGTAACAATACAAAATTGAAGATTATTTAAGTAAGTAAAAGTAAGTAACAAGGAGTGGCAATCTGAACTGAACTGAATAACTTAAAAGACTGGTTCAGTTAATAACTTAAGCCAAGTTAGTAAATGCATATAGATACAAATTACAAAAATAAACACCTTTACATATACATAATGGAAAATAAATATAAATGTGTTTATGTGTGTGTGTGTGTGTGTTTATGTGTGTGTGTGTGGGTGTGTAACACGGGTGTAACTCTTACCACCGCTCTCGAGTGTATATGAGGCTCCCAGCGTATGCCAAGGCGACCTCAGAGCTGTAGCGACCCTTGGAGGAGACTGAAGCTCGATGGAACTCCACCCCTCGTTATCGGCTTGGTAGCCTGCTAGAGGTCACGTATCCAGTATGCCTCAAGCTATACACGTGGCAGCGCCACGAGTTGAGAGGCAGGCACCTGGTTCCGTGGTAGAGTAGTCACGTGTGTGACATTCCCCCCTTCTTAGGATGACGCAGAAGGAATGACTGCGTCATTAGAGAAGTGAGGTGGTTCCTGTCCCGTGAAGACTGATTCCACCAGAACGTGTGTAGTCTGGGGCCCGGTAGATGGTTCTTCTGGCAGTGCTCGGCCCTCGGCTGACTCCATCGACCGGTTCACAAGGCACGACTGCATCCCCGGCAACAGGATCCTAGGGTCTTCAGGGTCGCGACGGGTAGTGATGCGAGGCGTAGTGGGAAGGCGAGACAAAGTGTCAGCAAGGCAGTTGTCCAGTCCCTTAATATGTTGCATTTCAATGTGGTAAGGCTGGAGCTTCACTAACTCCTATTATCACTTCACCTCTTACTAGTGGGCTATCAAGATGTACCTTAGCTAATGCAATGGGGAAGGGGTCATGGAAGTCTTTTAAATATACCTTTTCACCTGTGTAACACTGTTCAATACCAGGGGACTGCTGACTTCAGCACTAGGGACTGAGCTGAACAGGTGTCTCTGACAATCTTAACTGGGTGATCCTTGTTATCAATGCTGATGGTGCCTACAGACTTGAAAGGCTCAAATAAGTCTTTAGGTACAGGGAAGGAGGGAAGAGCTTGTATGGAAGCAACTGGCTTGGCAGGATATGTTTGAGCTACCTTGCACTTGGGATTAGGACAGTTCTTTATGAGGTGCCCCGGCTGTTTACAAAAAGCACAAAATAGAGGTGGTCCAGTACTACTGCCGGTCATTTTACCAACCCCTGAGTTACCTGAGTTTATCTTACCACTAGGAGTCTCGGTCAGCTTGTCTGAGGTTGCCTTGCGATTCACCAGGGAGAAAAGGTCCGCTAACTGAGCGGCTTTGAGAAGATCTGTTTCTTCTTTGTTGGTGATGTGTAACATTACTGAGTAAGGGAGCTTACGCATGAACTCTTCTAAGACTAAGAGATTTACTAATTCGTCGTACGTGGTTATCGCGGCTGACTTAAGCCAACGCTTGAGAGCCCTCAGTTTCTCTGAGGCAAACTCTAGATAGGTTTGTTGCGGAGTTTTGAACATTTTTCGAAAAGACTGACGGTATCCTTCTGTGGTGATGGAGTACGCCGCTAGGATGACCTGTTTGACACAGTCGTAATCCGTGTTGTTTTCGAGGCCGTTCAAAATAGTTAAAGCCTTTTGGCTGAGTTTGGGTTTAAGAAGCCAAGGCCAGTCTTCTCGGGGCAGTTCAAAATGTACTGCTGTGTCCTCGAACTGTCCAAAGAAAGTTTCGGGGTCTTTGTCAGAGAACTGAGGGAGTAGTGAGAGATATTTAGTTAACTTTTGTTTGAGGTCAGCTGTGGTGGTTGATCGAGATTTTAATTGTGTGAGTTGGGTCTCGTGGATTCTTTCTTTTTCTCTCTCCTCTCTTTCTTTTTCTCTCTCCTCTCTTTCTTTTTCCTCCTTTTCTTTTACATATGCCAGATCTCTTTCCGCTTTTTCATTTTGAAAAGCTAGTTCTTCTCGCCTTAGTTCTCTCTCTTCTCTCTCTCTTTCTCTTGCTGCCTCTCTCTCTTCTCTCTCTCTTTCTCTTGCTGCCTCTCTCTCTTCTCTTGCTGCCATTAGTTTCAGCTTTTCGAGTTCGAGCATTAAACTGGCGTCGTGCTGTGAAGCAGCACTAGTGGCTTCACCTCCAAGGTGAACTAGGATTTGAGTTCGGAGTTCTTCCTTCCGAATGTCAGACGGATATGAGAGATCAAACTGTCGGGCTATGTACTTTAAATCATCCTTTGTCACTTTGGCAGTTTGTAGCTCCGCCACAGAAGGATTACTGCAAAATGCGTCCAAGTTTAACTCATGCGACATGACTAATGAGCGTGAGGTCAATTGAACCAAATCAAGTGTGTCTGAGCCCTACACTGAAACCTGATCCAAGACCTAGGTTCGCCACCACGAGTCGGAAGGACCCTCGTGAACGACAGGTTCGAAACCACGAGTCGGAGGGAAATGAGTTGACCCGCGTGCATCGACAGAGACTCGTTTTTGAGTCTAGTTGAGTCAAGGTTAGCAACGCCTTAACTGTGCTTCTGAAGAGGCAACGAATCGAAGAAGTGTAGCGATAATCACTGCCCCAAAATGACTACCATAGAACTAACACTTAAGCACTTGTAATGGCTTGCCGTATTCGCTGCTTTCAAGCAAAGAGTGGAACGCAAGTTCCCAAGTTTTAAGGAGTCTCGGAGTTCGGGGTGAAGGTCACTACTAGGGGGAATCGAACCGACACTAAAGCAACACTGAGGAAATCAATTGTTAGGTTTTTAACGCTTTTATGACTAGACGCCGGTACCTCGCGTACTTTTAAAGCGGAAAAACGCAAACATTCACCAACAAAGAAATAAGCACAACTTCATATACTCTCGAGAGCAGGAAAGGAACTAGTGTAGTTATATGTATGTGTAAACATGTGTAATATCCCGGACAAGCCCCCAATTGTTACGTGTGAGCATACACTGAACTCTAGGGGATGGACCATGAAGGGGTGTTGCTCACACTAACAATGGAAGGGTTAAAAGAAAAGAGAAAAGGAGACATTTTAACTGCTATTTAATATCTTAAAGTTAACCCTTAAATTAAGTAACAATACAAAATTGAAGATTATTTAAGTAAGTAAAAGTAAGTAACAAGGAGTGGCAATCTGAACTGAACTGAATAACTTAAAAGACTGGTTCAGTTAATAACTTAAGCCAAGTTAGTAAATGCATATAGATACAAATTACAAAAATAAACACCTTTACATATACATAATAGAAAATAAATATAAATGTGTTTATGTGTGTGTAACACGGGTGTAACTCTTACCACCGCTCTCGAGTGTATATGAGGCTCCCAGCGTATGCCAAGGCGACCTCAGAGCTGTAGCGACCCTTGGAGGAGACTGAAGCTCGATGGAACTCCACCCCTCGTTATCGGCTTGGTAGCCTGCTAGAGGTCACGTATCCAGTATGCCTCAAGCTATACACGTGGCAGCGCCACAAGTTGAGAGGCAGGCACCTGGTTCCGTGGTAGAGTAGTCACGTGTGTGACAAATGAATGGAACAAGTTTTGATGTCGGCTTGACGTGGAGGAAAATTGTGTTAACTTAATTATATATATATATATATATATATATATATATATATATATATATATATATATATATATATATATATATATATATATATATATATATATATATATATATATATATATATATATATATATATATATATATATATATAATAAAGTAAGCACAATTTTTGTCCACGTGAAAAAATAAAATAAATGATAAACGACCCATTACAAAGCCTCATTACTTAAGCTCAGAAATCACAATGGACAGAAATGGTCTTTACGACGAGAGAGCGAGAGAGAGAGAGAGAGAGAGAGAGAGAGAGAGAGAGAGAGAGAGAGAGAGAGAGAGAGAGAGAGAGAGAGAGAGAGAGAGAGAGAGAGAAGGGGGGATGGGGAAGAAAACCATATGGGAAGGGATGAGGGAGGAATGGGGGTGAAAGTAGATGAGATGGTTGAGGGTGAGTGAATATCAGAGGGACAGGAGTGAGGAAGGAGAGGAAGAGTGAATGATGGAAGCATAAGAATAAAAGGATGAATGAGGGATGAGAGAGAGACTTGAGGAAACAATGGGAGTGAGTCAGGATGAATGGATGAGAGAGGGAGGGAAGCAGTACGTGAAGGATGAGGCTGAGAGGATAGCCGGCTAAATCCAGAGAGAGAGAGAGAGAGAGAGAGAGAGAGAGAGAGAGAGAGAGAGAGAGAGAGAGAGAGAGAGAGAGACAGACAGACAGACAGACAGGCAGACAGACAGACAGACAGACAGACAGGCAAGGGAGCAGGCAGTTACATAGACATTAAAAAGACAAAACTCAAAAATAAAGAAAAAAGAATTAAGAAAAAATGAAGAAAACTGCAGAAAAAAAAAAAAAACACACACACTTTACTGTGAGTCTCTCCATTGTAGGTTTTTAATACCAGACGGGAAAATAAGAAAGTTTTGATGTTGACGGTGTAACTTGGGAGATATTAGCTGTGATGGAAGGCGGGGCTCACTGCTGCCAGGACTCATGATGACGCACTAATACCTTGCAGGCGACAGGGGAAGAAATTAAATACCAAACAATCAAGCTTACAGGGAAAACATGTAATAGTGCAGGAGGACAATGTTGAAAAGAAGGAAAAATAAAGGAAAAAAGAAAATAATGAAAGATAGAGCAAGGATAAAACAAGAAAGGTACAGGAAGAAAAAGAACAAAACGAATACGAAAAAAATAAAAAAAAGAAACAAAGAAAAATAAGAAATATGAAAGAAAAAGAAAAAAAAGAAAGATTTGTGTTTTTAAGGTTACTTTTCCAGCGCGTGATGGAGAGAAAATAAAAATCCTGCAAAATTGGCAAAATATTTAGCACAAAGCTACTGTGGGAACTATTGATGTTGAGAAACAAACAAAAAAAAAAAAAAAATAGTTTCCCATAAAAAAAAAAAAAAAAAGTGAAAGTGTGGCGTATTCCGAGTGTTGGCCCAGGACTGGTACTCGTTGCGTCACCCTTACTGGGCCTCGGCATATAGAGGAGGATGGACAGTTCCTTTTTCCACCGTCTTTACGTTACCAATCACAGTTGACCGGCACCTCTTTAAGGCTTTCTAACCTAGGAGCGAGCAATCGTCTCAAAAAAGTTCCAGCTGTCACCAGGATTCGAACCCGATACTTCCTACATTGTAGTCAGACACGCTACCGACCGAGCTACCGCGGTCCAGGTATCTTGCTTATACTAAGGCCTGCAGAGAGAGAGAGAGAGAGAGAGAGAGAGAGAGAGAGAGAGAGAGAGAGAGAGAGAAGACTTAAACAGAGGAACCAACTTTGAATTTATACAAGAGAAAGTCACTGTGGAAAATAATAAAAGGTAGAGCGATTAAAGAGAGGAAGAATTAATTGTTTCTTGCATTACTGAGATTACTAAGATTCATTTCGCTGGATTAACAAAGAAAAAAAAGTAAGAAAACTCGCTGCGGGAATGACGTATGGCGATTAAAAAATGGAAAAAAAAAATGTTTCCTACACTATTGTTACAACTATGAAATTTACCCTGCATTGAAAAAAAAAAAAAAATAAATAAAATAAGAAATAAAACAGAAACCCATTGCGGAAATAACAGATAGGACAGGAAAAAAATGAATAAATAAATGTTTGCTGCACTACTGTTACAGCTAAGATTCTTTCCCATGCATTACAAAAAAAAAAAAAAAAAAGGAAAAGGAAATCCACTACGGAAATAACACATACGGCGATTAACGAATGAAGAAAAAAATAAATGCCTCCTGCATTGCTGTGATTAATAACAGTCTTTTTTATGGCATTAAAAACAAATAAATTAATCAAACCATACAATATACACAAATAGGCCGCTGCGGAAACATCCATTCAACAATTACAGGAAAAAAAAAAAAAAAGTAAAAGTTCCCACAATCTCTTACAACCAAGACTTTTTTTTTTCCCCCAGATTATCACATTTTCCGTCAGGGATCTGAGGGGGCGGCGGAGCGTCATGAGGGGCGCCGCGCCAGCCATTACGCTCCCCCAAGGACTCAGCACAGAGGCAAGGGGAGGGAGCACTCGTATATTATTAGCGCCGCGGGGGATGAACGCTTCACTCATGCTTAATTAACACGCTTCCCGCTCAGGAGAAGACGAGAACCACCTGGACTGCTAAAGGGAGGGAAGTAAGAGCTCCTGTGAGTTATCAGGTGAGCAAAGACGCCATTTCAGCTTTGCAGGTAAACTCGCGAATCAGCAGAACTAATAATGTTGAGAAAGGCAGCAGTTCCATGCCATTCAGGTGTGCAATGAGATCGGGGCATTTTCCTCTGGTTAAGGAAGGTGGCATTTCAACTTTCCAGGTTGTTCATTCAGTTCTCAGACACGAGAGACAAGGTGACTTGTGAACTGAAGAAAGACAACTCCTATGTTACTTAGGTGACCAATTTAAATAGAGCGCTTTTCTCGTGAACAAAAGTGGTATTTCAACTTTCTAGATATCTAAGTAATCAATTATTTTTTTTTTTCAGATAAACACGAGAAACAAAACGATTAATGAACTGGAGAAAAACAAAAGTTCCATATTGCTAAGGTGGGCAATGTGAAAAAGCTATCAGCTATTTTCTCAGGTGAACAAAGATGGCATTTCAATTTCCCAGGTGAACAAATTGAACCACGAGGAACATCGTAACTAATAAACTGGAGACAGGCAGAATATCTAAACCACTCAGGTGAACAATATGAACCAATCACAAGATACTTTTCAGGTGAACAAAGATGACATTTCAACTTTCCAGGTTAATAAATATATTCCTAATTATGCTTTTTCATCTTTCTGCGTCTTATATATAACAGAGGAACATCAAGACACCTAAAGAGTTAACTAAACTGACCAGCCTATTCTGTCCGCCTCTCTAATGCAGGAGTTAACCAGTATTCTCAGTCATTCATCCCTTTCTCTGGTAAACTCTGGAACTCCCTGCCTGCTTCTGTATTTCCACCTTCCTCTGACTCGAATTCCTTCAAG
>NW_026973675.1:1667500-1680000 GCF_035594125.1 Scylla paramamosain | reverse complement strand
CTCACCTCTCACCCCGCCCCGCCCCGGCCCGCCTCGCCCCGCCCCTCCTCCTCCCCACCTGAAGTCTACAAGAGCAGGGGAAGGAAAAAAGCAATATTAGCACTTTCCGTTTCCTCACCTGCCTCCTTCCCCTCCACCCCACTCTCTTTTCGCCTCCCCTTCCTCCTCCTCCTCTTCTTCTCTACCATCTCTTCTTCATCTCGTCTTTAAATATTCTGTCTTTCTTATCTTTTTTCTTTCTATCTACGTGTGTTTCTTCGTTTCTCCTTTATCTTCTTCCTCCTCCTCCTCCTCCTCCTCCTCCTCCTCCTCCGTTTTTTCTTCCTTCTCTTCCCTACATTTTTCTCTCCTCTTCACATCATTTTCACTCAAAATAATTCTCAATTTTCTTCTCTTGTTTACATGTACTGTTTTTTTATGTTTCTCTCCATCATATTTCTTCTTCTCTTCTCTATTGTCTTTTTTTCTTTCATTCCCTCTTCACATCTTTTCTTTTCTTATCCATGAGCTTCTTTTTTTATGCTTCTCCTTCTCTTCTTCTTCTTCTTCCTCCTTCCCCTCCTCCTCCTCCTTCTCTTTTATTTCTCTCTTTCGTCCTCCTACTCAGATCATCCTCATTCTTCCTTTTTTTTTCCTTCATGTCGATTTTCTTTCCCTCCTCCTCCTCCTCCTCCTCCTCCTCCTCCTCCTCCTCCTCCTCCTCCTCCTCCTCCTCCTCCTCCTCCTCCTTCCGGTATGCGGGTGATCATAGCTCACCTCAGGGAAATTGACCACCCTGCCGTGCATAGTCTCAGGCCACCCTTGGACAAGGTGTTAACCTGGTAAGTCCCCCGGGCCAGGGTTACGGTGAAGCCACTGGGCAGCAGCAGTGGTGGATTGGACTGCAGGCAGATGATCCCTTGACGGGACAATGGCTGGAGTTCCAAGGTCCTAGTTAGCTGGACCATGCCTTAGCTTTAGTTAGCTGGGGGCTGCGGTTTAGAGAAGTGTGGCGGTCTCTACACTAATTTAGCCTCCCTGGGAACCAGTTGTTGATGTGAGTCACCCGCCTCTCCCTTGCTAATGGCGGTCCTTTCATCTCTATCCTTCATAATGACTGGTTTCTCATTATTTTTCCATCCTTCTCTCATACTATACAAGGAATATTTCAGTTTCTTGGTCTCTCTGGAAGTGCGTCTGATAGTCTCTAGAGTCGGTGGAGAACACCTGGCGACAGGTGCCACCGGCCAGGCCTCGCAAGGGTCGCAGAGGTGTGTCAGACGTGGCTGAAGGTGGGGTTGGGTGCTGGTTCCGTTCCCCCATCTTGCCCACTTTGCCTAGAGTGACTACGCCGGCCCCACTCTATGGGACAGAACTGTGAGGACAATAGCTGCAAGCGCCGGGTTGTGAAAGTCTCACTCGTGTCCGAGACTCTAGGCAAGCGATTGGTCTTTATGGTATTTTCAAGACCCTGTGGGAGCTAACTCCCAGTGTTGGAGGCATCCAACACAGCAGTATCTGATTTCCATGCATAAACTCTTCATTTGCTCAATTTATGGTCACATCTTATCTGAAATTTCGAAAGTGCTCTGATTAATCAGTCATGCCTTCTCTTCTCAGACAATGCGAAGCCTGTCGTGGCAGGTTTGCCCCTCAATATTTTAGAAATTCTTCTGCCTGCAGGTTGTGTCACCTCAATAGCAAGGTAGAGAGACTCAACGAGAAATACGAGGAGAAGTGCAAGCAGTATGAGGACGTCGTGCAACAGCTAGAAGCACTAAAAGAGTTCGTTGTCTCTAATACAGGTTGCACCTCCACAGATGTTGTTCCTGCCATCCCTGACAGACCTGCCTCCTCCACTCTAGGGGCTCCTGCCCGCCCACATGCTGAGCTTGCAGAGTCACCATTCATATTAGTCAAAAATCGTGCCACCACCACTAATGTTAAAAACTTTTTGCCCATCTCAACACACAACAGGTACCAGATCCTAGCTGAAGAGGAGGAAGATGCACAAGAGACGAGACTGGTCGGAGACTCAATAGTCAGAGGTCAGCTCTCTGAGTTCTGTGGCAGGGCTCGTAGGACACGTAAGCGTCTTTGCATGCCTGGTGGACGCTTAGACGACATCACGGCAGCATGTGACGAGGCAGCCTGCGGATCTAACAATAACACCCTCTTTATTATTCACACAGGTACAAATGATGTTGAAAACACTAGGTCTGAAGAGCTCATGGAAAAGTTCAAGAAGATGATACAGCGCTTCAAAACTAAATCCAATAATATTATTGTTTCAGGTATCCTCCCCCGCATCAGGGCACCGGCTGTCTTCTACAACAGAGCCTTCAGCACTAACAGCCGTCTCCGTTCTCTTTGCACAGAGGAAGGTGTAGACTTTGTTAATCTATGGGACAACTTTCTCTATTTCAGCCGGATGGTTTACACCTAAATGGAATTGGAGCAGCACGACTTGGTAGACTCCTTAGTAATAAAGTTTCTATTTTCAGACCAAAAAACGACCAGCAAGATCGTGTAGCCCCAGGCTCTTAGTAGCCTCCTCGCACAACCCAACCTCCATGTGCAACACTATAAAAGCTTGCCTAATCAACGCTCGCAGCCTTAGAAATAAATTTTCAGATTTAGAAACCCTGGCAGCTGTAGAAAACTACCACATTATTGGTATTACTGAATCTTGGCTGAACTCTGCAAACAGAGACTTTCTTGCGGAATACAACTTGCCAGGTTATGAAATGTTCGGCAGTGAAAGAAAAGACAGGATAGGTGGTGGTGTATTGCTGTATGTAAAAGCCAGTCTTCAGCCAACCATACTAAAAAACGAAAAGATTAACAATATAGATTCAGTCTTCTTGCATTTAAGAGTACGTTCTAAGAAAACTGCTATAGGTCTTATTTATAGGCCTCCGGTTCACAATGTTTCCTCCGATAAGAATTTACGAGATCAAATCACTGAAATAAGTAACACTTTTGATACAGTCATCTGTGGAGACTTCAATCTACCTGTTAACTCATGGGGAAATCCACTTAACTCTCGCTCTGGTCACGACTTGTATAATAATTTATTAGAATGTTCCCTAAAGCAACACGTTCAAGGACCCACACGAGGTGACAACATATTAGATCTTGTTCTTTCAACAAACGATGACTTAATATCTAACGTTAATATTGGTCCTGAATTTAGTACAAGTGACCACAAGATTGTCTCCTTTAACATCAACCTTCAAGCATATAAGGACATTGTTAGCAACGAAAAAGTTTTCATATATAAAAAAGGAGACTACGACAGACTCAGGTCAATTCTTTCTGTCGCAGATTGGAACGCTGAACTTGGCGAAAGTAACATTGAGGAATCATGGGCGAAATTTAAGTACATTTTAGAAGATGCTGTGAAGATATGTATCCCTATGCGTAAAAGACGTCCATGCAAGAGAAATAAACCTAAATGGTGGACAAACAAGATTGAGTCACAACTATTGCAGAAAAATCGTGCCTACCGTAAATATTTGTCCTCTCAGAATGAGGCTGATAAACTAGAATACGACAGACTCCGACGCGAATCAAAAAAGCTCATTAGACAGAGTAAGAAAAATCTAGAAATGTATATTGCAAGCATTGCTAAATCCAATCCCAAAGAATTTTACAGTTACGTTCGAAATAAAAAAGTCATTACATCTCACATTAATCACATTACACTAGATAACGGTAATTTTGTCACCGGAGAAACTCAGATCGCGGACACACTGAATGATTATTTTGCTTCAATTTTTACAGAGGAAAATACTCATACAATCCCCGAACCACTCCTCATGCTCCACAACATAACCCCCTTAAGTGTCTGCGTTTTTCATGAAAACGAGATAATCACAGTAATTGATAAGATGAAAACTGACAAAGCCCCCGGCCCAGACGGTATTGCACCACGTGTCTTGAAAGAAGCTAAATTCCAAATTTGTAAGACCCTTTCGTTGCTTTTCACCAAATCATTTAACTGCGGTAAGGTTCCCGAGGATTGGAAGTTAGCTAACGTTACCCCTATAGAAAAGAAAGGTGATAATTCACTTCCAAGTAACTACAGACCTATCAGCCTTACATCTGTAGTATGTAAACTAATGGAAACAGTAATTCGCAATAATTTAGTGAACTTTCTAGAGGAAAATGATTTAATCAATGACTCGCAGCATGGCTTCCGAAACAGACGTTCTTGTCTAACTAATCTGCTTGATTTCTTTTATGATGTTTTCACCATGTACGACGAAACAAAGGCAGTAGATATAGTGTATCTAGATTTTCAAAAAGCTTTTGACAAAGTTCCCCATAAGCGGCTACTAGCTAAATTGAAGTCACATGGTATAAATGGAAAACTTTTCAATTGGCTTGAAGACTGGCTGTCTGAGAGAAAACAGCGCGTTGTTTTAAATGGTAAATTTTCAAACTGGCGAGAAGTTCTAAGTGGTGTACCACAGGGATCAGTGCTCGGCCCTGTTCTTTTCCTTATTTACGTTAATGATATCGATGAGGGCCTCACCTGCAAAGTATCTAAGTTCGCTGATGATACAAAAATAATGAATAAAGTAGTCACGTCTGAGGATAAAAGAAAATTACAATCTGATCTTGACCACTTAGCCACTTGGTCAGACAAGTGGCAGATGAGCTTCAATGTAGATAAATGTAAAGTGTTGCACATTGGTAATAACAACGATCACACTGATTACTTAATGAACGGTACCGAGCTTCTTAAGGTTAAGGAGGAAAAGGACTTGGGCGTTATAATTACCTCAGACCTCAAGTCAAGTAAACACTGCTCGGAAGTAGTTAAAACAGCAAATAAATTGGTTGGGTTTATTGGTAGGACTTTCGAATTCAAATCAGAAGGGGTAATTCTCACATTGTTTAATACACTTGTCCGACCTCTACTTGAGTATTGCGTCCAGTTCTGGTCACCCCATTACAGGAAAGATATAGACAAGCTGGAGAGAGTCCAAAGAAGAGTTACCAAGTTGATCCCACGACTGCGGAACAAGCCTTATGAGGAGCGCTTGAGGGAACTCAACTTGTTCAGTTTAGAGAAACGGCGAATGCGAGGTGACTAAATTGAATTGTTTAAGATGTGTCGGGGCTTTGATAACGTAAATGTAAACAACTATCTCATCATTGACAGTTCCAACACCACTCGAAATAATGGCTACAAGATTATAGGTAAGCGTTTCAGATCAGACGAGGCTAAGTATTATTTCTTTAATAGAATTGTAAATGTCTGGAACTCTCTCCCAGCACATATTGTCGATAGTAACACAATAGAAACTTTTAAACAAAGGTTGGACAATCACCTCGCAGCAACCCCTCATATAACGTACTTTGCGCCTACATAAATTTTTTTTTTTTTTTTTTTTTTTTTTAGTTACTGTAGTGAATAGTATAATTTCTCTTTCATCCTTTCCTATCACATCTTAGCCTTTCCTCCTCCCTATACTCTCCTGTTTTTCCTTCCTTGATCTCTAGTGTCCTCCATCCTCTAACTCTTAGAATCTGTAGTGGTAGTGGTAAAATAGACACACAGACAGCCTCGTTAGGCCCAGTAGGGCTGTTGCTGTCTGTTCTTTCCTTTGTATTCCTTTGTATTCCTCCTTTGGTCATCACCTCCCTTTCCTCCACTTGAATTCTCTCCCGCATCTCCTTAATTTCCACCTTTCCTTCTAGTCTCTACCCTTGGAATCCCTCCCCGACCCTTCTCCTCCTCCATCAACATCCCTCTTCCTCCTTTCCTCTCAATCTCTATTTCTCTTCGTATTTGTAATTTTTTCCCTACTCCTTGTCCTCCTCTTTTTTTTTCTTTTACATATCTTCTTCACCTCTCTTTCTTACATTTTCCACTTAAGATTGTTTTTTTTTTACTCTTCTCACCAAACGGTTCTTCTTTTCTTGTTCCTGTTCTTCGTCACTCTTGATCATCATTTTTAACTTCCCTTCCTTATGCCCTCCATCTCTGGGTCTTCTCTTTCACACTCTCCTTCAAAAAACACAACTTTCTCCTCCTCCTCCTCTTCCTCCCCCTCCTACAGTTTCCAGCCTTAGATATATTCCACCTCCTTCAAAAGCAGTTCTTCATCTTCCTCCCTCTCCTACAGTTTCCAGCCTTAGATATATTCCACCTCCTTCAAAAACAGTTCTTTATCTTCCTCCTCCTCCTCCTCCTCCTCCTCTTCCTCCTCCCCCAAATATCTACTCCGATGACAAAAACTGGAGGCGACCCGTTTGTTCCTCTCCTCGACTCTCCCTTTGGCCAACAAAACGAATCACTTGACACACACACACACACACACACACACACACACACACACACACACACACACACACAGTGAGTCATGAGCTGGTTTGCTTGTTCGGTTAAGACGACTGATAAACAATGAGAGAGAGAGAGAGAGAGAGAGAGAGAGAGAGAGAGAGAGAGAGAGAGAGAGAGAGAGAGAGAGAGAGAGAGAGAGGTGTTGTGTTCAGTGTATCCGTTACGAGTTTATCTTTATTTTGCAGAGTTTTGTGTGTGAGTGTGTGTGTGTGTGTGTGTGTGTGTGTGTGTGTGTGTGTGTGTGTGTGTGTGTGTGTGTGTGTGTGTGTGTGATGAAGGATGGTAAAAATGTCAAGCTTTGGGTAACAAAAAAACATTAAAAAAATCGTTCAAAAGCATAAATAAATAAATAAATAAATACAATAAAAAACAAATAAAACAATGAAAGAAAATAAAGAGGCAAATAAAAATAAAATAATAAATAAAGGCTTCCTTCTATGTCGTACTTAAAAAGAAAACGGGAGGAGAATGGAAAGAGACAGAATGTGTTAATGTGTTGTGTAATTGTCGGTAGTTATTTTTGTCTGTATCTGTTACAGATATGAAAGCCTGGTATTTTGTTGAATAAAGCTTGGAGTTGCCACCAAGCGTTTCAGTCTCATTACAGACACAACAAACGAGGACAAATAAAGGAAAAATAAAGATAACAAGAAATAAAAAAAAAAAAATATCAACACAAAGCAAAATATAACAACATTCATTGCACAATGATAAAAAAAAAAAAAAATCAATTAATTGACGTCATTCGAATTGTGAAAGTCTCCGCCGCGCATCCAATGACAAAATGTACAAGAGAAGATCAGGACACAGGCAAAATCGCACCTCAAGACAGAGCAAGAGAAAAGAAGAAAAAAATAGATAAAGTAAATAAAATAAGATACAGAAACATGACAGATTGCAGACATAAAAAAAAAAGAAAAAAGCATTTTAACCCTTTCACTGTTAGACAAATTTTCTTCTTTAATACCTATAACTTTTTAGAGGCTATTTTTGTACTAAGCCAAGTAAGGTATTTTTATTCTGGCACCTTGGAAATGCTGTGAGAGAGGGAAAAAAAAAAAAAAAACAGAAGGAAAAAGGGAAAACTCATATCCTATACCATTTCCATAAGAGTAATAATGGGTATTTTCATGTAATAATGGGTATTTTCATGTAATAATGGGTATTTTCATTCATTCATTTTCATTCGTGGGTTGCAAGAAAAGAAGATATTTTTTCTATATCATTCTTTTTTTTCTTTTTTTTTTTTTTATATATTCTAAGTCAAAGTTGATTTACATTTCAGGTTCCTTTGATATTTCGAATAACAGATGCTTTCATTTCCACGTGACTTTGAAGGGGATGAAAGACATTGATTTTCTATATCATGAACAATGTTAATTACTTTTTCTGATTTATCTATTAATCCTGCACCTCAAGAATGAGTCAAACAGTGTGACAAACTTCACTTTCTCCCTGTGTGAAAGTATTCGAGAAACGTGATGAAAAAACGGCAGGGAATTTCATGAACATTGATCGAAGAAAAATCAATATATGAATGAAACAGTTGCTCTATGTCAAGGGTTTGCAAAGACCGAGAAGTGAGGATGGAACAGCACCAAGTAGTTGCCAATACTGATGGGGATTGAAGATGATGGATTTGGATTATGCCAAAAACTATGTCAACAAACATTTAAAAAAGAATGATAATGAACACGACAGCAATGATGATGAAAATTACTTCCTATTACCTCTAAACACACACACACACACACACACACACACACACACACACACACACACACACACACACACACACACACACATCAATTCAAATAAACCCAGTCCTTATTCCATCAATCAAAAACACACACAACACAAGAGTAAGAGTGAGAATACACTCCAACACGCCTTACACTGGACCAACAATTAATACATTCTTCATCTGACACTTAACGCACATCACTGAGAGAGAGAGAGAGAGAGAGAGAGAGAGAGAGAGAGAGAGAGAGAGAGAGAGAGAGAGAGAGAGAGAGAGAGAGAGAGAGAGAGAGAGAGAGAGAGAGGATGAGTCAAAGTTAATGTAAAGCTTTACGTTCTAATATCCAGACGTACGTTCGCCTCCATCATTCCAATTGCCTTGTGCTTATCTTGCTCTGGGTGTCATTATGAAAGGTTGGGATTCGATGGCGGGGGAGGTGAGTCGGTTGTCCTTTTTTTTTTTATTTATCTATTTATTTATTTATTATTATTATTACTATTATTTGTGTGTGTGTGTGTGTGTACAGCCTTAGGAGGGAGGGAGGGAGGTGAAGAAATAAGTAAAAAACAACGAAAGAAGAAAAAAAATAAAAGAAAGAAAGAAAGAAGGAAAATGAAAAAGAACCCACGACAAAAAGAAAACAGGAGAGGGAAAGGAAGAGAAAACGAAAGAAATTATGAAATAAAAAAAAAGTAAAGTGAAAAAAACATACGTACATACATTTCTACAGACAGACAAACGTACACACAAGCAAGACTGACAAAAAAAAACAAACAAAAAAAACACAGGCAAACAGACAGACAGACAGACAGACAGGCAAACAGACAGGCAGACAGACAGACAGACAGACAGACAGGCAAGGGAGCAGGCAGTTACATAGACATTAAAAAGACAAAACTCAAAAATAAAGAAAAAAAGAATTAAGAAAAAATAAAGAAAACTGCAGAAAAAAAAACACACACACTTTACTGTGAGTCTCTCCACTGTAGGTTTTTAATACCAGACGGGAAAATAAGAAAGTTTTGATGTTGACTGTGTAACTTGGGAGATATTAGCTGTGATGGAAGGCGGGGCTCACTGCTGTCCAGGTATCTTGCTTATACTAAGGCCTGCAGAGAGAGAGAGAGAGAGAGAGAGAGAGAGAGAATGAAGACTTAGTGCTCTTACACACGAGGACACTAGTGTACGCCACCGGTGTCGGACACTAGTGTATTTGCTCAAGACACCGCCTGGCAACTAGTGAGCCACTCACACACCTCAGTCGGAAGAATGGGGTAACTTTTGTGTGTAATAATGAATAAACTTGTATACGTAAGCACAGTAGATTCTTTACTTACCTTGTGAACATGTAATGAAACAGAAAATAAAAATAAACATAAAGGACTTACGTATTTCTTTCTTTTCTGAGAGGGGTTTCTCTTCAAAATCAGGAATGAGTATCACCATTATTGCATTCCAGCAGTTCTGCTTTTCTATCTTATTTGCATATCCCTCACAAGATGGGTCCCATAGTGCTGGTAGTTTTTCTATTTCACAAATGAGGTCCTCCGTGTTCAGCTTCTCCTCCACCATCTTCGAAATTGTCCTTGATAGGCCGTCTCCTTCCATCATGGGATGATGGTGGGTGTCAAACTGAGCATGAGAAGCTGGCCAGTGGGCAGCGGTGGCGGACACTGGTGGCTACGTGTGAAAGCTTCCATTTAAAAACAATGCTTTGCAGTGAGTGGCGGCAACCGTCAGTGTCCGCCACGTGTTGAGACACCGAAATATCTGTTGCCCGGAAGTTGTCTGCTTGGGACACAGCTGTTGCCTCGTGTGAAAGGCTCCATTTGATAATATGGGAGGCAACTAGTGTCCGACACCGGTGGCGGACACTAGTGTCCTCGTGTGTAAGAGCACTTAAACAGAGGAATCAACTTTGAATTTATACAAGAGAAAGTCACTGTGGAAAATAATAAAAGGTAGAGCGATTAAAGAGAGGAAGAATTCATGGTTTCTTGCATTACTGAGATTACTAAGATTCATTTCGCTGGATTACCAAAGAAAAAAAAATAAGAAAACTCGCTGCGGGAATGACGTATGGCGATTAAAAAATGGAAAACAAAATGTTTCCTACACTATTGTTACAACTATGAAATTTACCCTACATTGAAAAAAATAAATAAATAAAATAAGAAATAAAACAGAAACCCATTGCGGAAATAACAGATAGGACAGGAAAAAAATAAATAAATAAATGTTTGCTGCACTACTATTACAGCTAAGATTCTTTCCCATGCATTACAAAAAAAAAAAAAAAAGAAAAAAGAAAAAGGAAATCCACTACGGAAAAAACAGATACGGCGATTAACGAATGAAGAAAAAAATAAATGCCTCCTGCATTGCTGTGATTAATAACAGTCTATTTTAAGGCATTAAAAACAAATAAATTAATCAAACCATACAATATACACAAATAGGCCGCTGCGGAAACATCCATTCAACAATTACAGGAAAAAAAAAAAAAAGTAAAAGTTCCCACAATCTCTTACCACCAAGACTTTTTTTTTTTCCCCCAGATTATCACATTTTCCGTCAGGGATCTGAGGGGGCGGCGGAGCGTCATGAGGGGCCCCGCGCCAGCCATTACGCTCCCCCAAGGACTCAGCACAGAGGCAAGGGGAGGGAGCACTCGTATATTATTAGCGCCGCGGGGGATGAACGCTTCACTCATGCTTAATTAACACGCTTCCCGCTCAGGTGAAGACGAGAACCACCTGGACTGCTAAAGGGAGGGAAGTAAGAGCTCCTGTGAGTTATCAGGTGAGCAAAGACGCCATTTCAGCTTTGCAGGTAAACTCGCGAATCAGCAGAACTAATAATGTTGAGAAAGGCAGCAGTTCCATGCCACTCAGGTGTGCAATGAGATCGGGGCATTTTCCTCTGGTTAAGGAAGGTGGCATTTCAACTTTCCAGGTTGTTCATTCAGTTCTCAGACACGAGAGACTAGGTGACTTGTGAACTGAAGAAAGACAACTCCTATATTACTTAGGTGACCAATTTAAATAGAGCGCTTTTCTCGTCAACAAAGGTGGTATTTCAACTTTCTAGATAATTAAGTAATCAATTTTTTTTTTTTCAGATAAACACGAGAAACAAAACGATTAATGAACTGGAGAAAAACAAAAGTTCCATATTGGTAAGGTGAGCAATGTGAAAAAGCTACCAGCTATTTTCTCAGGTGAACAAAGATGGCATTTCAATTTCGCAGGTGAACAAGTTGAACCACGAGGAACATCATAACTAATAAACTGGAGACAGGCAGAATTTCTAAACCACTCAGGTGAACAATATGAACCAATCACAAGATACTTTTCAGGTGAACAAAGATGACATTTCAACTTTCCAGGTTAATAAATATATTCCTAATTATGCTTTTTCATCTTTCTGCGTCTTATATATAACAGAGGAACATCAAGACACCTAAGGAGTTAACTAAACTGACCAACCTATTCTGTCCGCCTCTCTAATGCGGGAGTTAACCAGTATTCTCAGTCATTCATCCCTTTCTCTGGTAAACTCTGGAACTCCCTGCCTGCTTCTGTATTTCCACTTTCCTCTGACTCGAATTCCTTAAAGAGGGAGGTTTCAAGACACTTATCCTTCAGTTTTTGACTACTGCTTTGGACACTTTTCTGGGAATGGCATCTCAGTTGGCTTTCATTTTTTTATTTATTTATTTATTTTTTTTTTTTTTGTTGCCCTTGGCCAGTGTCCCTCCTACGTAAAACAAGAAAAAAAAAACTTACGTTCCTTTTCTTCTCAAAGTTCATGAAAGCGAGAATGAAGGATATTTTGTTGTTTTCATTTTGCTCTCTGTATTTTTTGATCAGAGACATGAAGAGGTCAAAAAAAAAAAAAAAAAGCATATAAAACTTGTAAAATTAAGTGTTTTGCTTAGAACAGACTAAATTAAAGGAGACGCTGAATGAGAGAAAACACTGAACACCAAACGGCAGACAAGAGACAAGACAAGTAAGTAAGCATGAGAGCAAAAAATATTGTCAGGAAATGTAACCCAGCAACTCCCTGGTAACGGAGGAAAAAAAAAAAAAAAAAAAGAGAAAAAATGAGAAGTGTTGTGTTCTTCCACGCACCACAAGGAAAAAAGAGTCACTCAGGGATCACTTAACATATTAAAAACGACAATAACAACACCAACACGTCCACTACCCGACAAAACTCGCGGAAGTGAAGAGAAAGGGAGGGACAAATGGAGGAGGAAGAGTTGAAAGGGAGGCGGGAGTGGAGAAGTGGAGGGTTCTAGAAAGTGGGAGGAGGAGGAGGAGGAGGAGGAGGAGGAGGAGGAAGGACAGAAAGTTGTAAGAGGTGGAAGGGACAAAGAAGAGCAGTAAGTGAAAGGAAAAGTGAGGAGGAAGAATA
>NW_026973675.1:1650000-1665000 GCF_035594125.1 Scylla paramamosain | reverse complement strand
ACTTGAGCGTGAAATTGCCACTCCGCTCCTCTCTTCTATCCTCCTATCAATTCCTCCCCCTTCCTCTCCCCTCCTCTGCTCTTAGATACGCTGCGCCCTGTGGCTACTCCCGCCCTCTGTTGCATCACGTCCAGCCAAGATGCAGGAACGAGTCATTTGGGATGGGCAGGTAAATGGTATATATGGAAGGTATGAAGAGGTGGTGGTAGAAGCTTGGACAAAACAATGAGTCACGTGGGTTGGGAAATTAAAGGTAAGTCAAATAGTTACCTCTGCTTTTGTTTTCTTTCTTTCTTTATTTTTTTTTTCACGCTATGTATGAAGAGTCTACACACACACACACACACACACACACACACACACACACACACACACACACACACACACACACACACACACACACACACACACACACACACACACACACACACACACACACGTACGTTTCCGGTAACTATCACTGCCAACTTCACCATTACAAGCTCCCTTCATTACCAAGCGAATTTATTAACCACCATCACCACCATCACCACCGCCACCGCCACCGCCACCACCACCACCACCGCCGCCAGCATAACCATCACCTGCAGACTGGCGCCATTGCTATCACCACCACCGCCAGAAGCATCACCACTGCCGCGTGTGTGATCTGTGTGCAGCACCAGGGAACGGACTCAGACCAAGAGGAGGAGGAGGAGGAGGAAGAGGAGGAGGAGGATTAGAAAGGAAAACCAAACAGCAGGAGATATTTTGGTCACTGTTAAGAGGTTGGTAGGAAGAGGACAAAGAGATCAATTACGAAGACTGGAAATACCACGGAAAAAAAAAAAGTGGATAATTGAACTCTGTATTAGAATAACAAATATTTGTCAATATGAAGAAAATATACTGAAAGGAAGCAAGGAAGATAAGAGGAGGATAAAAGAACAAAAAAAAAAAATCCTCCATTTTTTCATTACTGCACGACAACTTAATTTGAGCCAGTATATTTGTCATCACCAGTACTTCTCTTCCAGACGCAACACTTATATGTATTTTTTTTCCCATATATAATAAATTTTGTAAAATAACCTTCAAATAAAAAAAATGACAGTTAATCCTTCATTTTCTTCTCCTTACAATGAAGAGAAGCTTTCAATGCACATTTTAAAATAGTAATACATTAAAATATACATAGCTTAATATTCATACCTTGAAAACCGCAATGTATTTTAAATATACATAGTTCAAGAGCGATTCCATTTTTCCTTCCTCTTGTTGCCCTACGCCAGTGTTCCTCTTACGTGAAAAATAGTAATACATTCCTTTCATTAACAAAAACACACCCAATTCCATGTCCCTATAACTTTGACAACGAGCGGCAACTCACTCAACTAAATCCAGATTAATATTGAAACCCTCGAGTGCAGAGAGAGATCACCTTTCACTTCACTCACTCACCTCAACATTCACTTCTACATTCATTGCTCATCCACGCAACACTCCACTCTCTGTCACCGCAATAGACGGCTCCTCTTTTTTTTTTTTTTTTTTTACCCGCAGTAAGCTTATACGATCCACCACCACACAATTCCAGTAATTCACACACATTTCCAGCCTGTCAGTGTCCTGTCCGTGTCCAATCGGTTTTCAAAAGATACATCAAAATCACCATGTTTTTTTTTTCTCAGATATCCTCGCTTCATATTCACTGGCACTCAGTGATACGTTCAGTTATTCATCCACTCATAATTATTCACATTTACTAATTACACTTCACCCTCTTTTGGATAAGCCTTTTTTTGACTGCTAAATTCAGGGAATGGCGCCTCAGTGGGTTTCTCTCTCTCTCTCTCTCTCTCTCTCTCTCTCTCTCTCTCTCTCTCTCTCTCTCTCTCTCTCTCTCTCTCTCTCTAGTCCAGTGTTCGCAAAATGCACCCAAGTTTATCTCTCTCTTCCCCCATTTGACTTTATTTTCCGCAGCTCTCACCTCCTCTCACCCCGCCCCGCCCCGGCCCGCCTCGCCCCGCCCCTCCTCCTCCCCACCTGAAGTCTACAAGAGCAGGAGAAGGAAAAAAGCAATATTAGCACTTTCCGTTTCCTCACCTGCCTCCTTCCCCTCCACCCCACTCTCTTTTCGCCTCCCCTTCCTCCTCCTCCTCCTCTTCTTCTCTACCATCTCTTCTTCATCTCGTCTTTAAATATTCTGTCTTTCTTATCTTTTTTTTCTATCTACGTGTTTCTTCGTTTCTCCTTTATCTTTTTCCTCCTCCTCCTCCTCCTCCTCCTCCTCCTCCTCCTCCTCCTCCTCCGTTTTTTCTTCCTTCTCTTCCCTACATTTTTCTCTCCTCTTCACATCATTTTCACTCAAAATAATTCTCAATTTTCTTCTCTTGTTTACATGTTTTGTTTTTTATGTTTCTCTCCATCATATTTCTTCTTCTCTTCTCTATTGTCTTTTTTCCTTTCATTCCCTCTTCACATCTTCTTTTCTTTTCTTATCCATGAGTTTCTTTTTTTATGCTTCTCCTTCTCTTCTTCTTCTTCCTCCTTCCCCTCCTCCTCCTCCTTCTCTTTTATTTCTCTCTTTCGTCCTCCTACTCAAATCATCCTCATTCTTCCTTTTTTTTTTTTTTTCATGTCGATTTTCTTTCCCTCCTCCTCCTCCTCATCCTCCTCCTCCTCCTCCTCCTTCCTCCTCCTTTGGTCATCACCTCCCTTTCCTCCAATAGAATTCTCTCCCGCATCTCCTTAATTTCCACCTTTCCTTCTAGTCTCTACCCTTGGAATCCCTCCCCTCCCCTTCTCCTCCTCCATCAACATCCCTCTTCCTCCTTTTCTCTCAATCTCTATTTCTCCTCGTATTTGTAATTTTTTCTCTACTTCTTTTCCTCCTCTTTTTTTTTTCTTTTACTTATCTTCTTCACCTCTCTTTCTTACATTTTCCACTTAAGATTGTTTTTTTTTTTTTACTCTTCTCGCCAAACGGTTCTTCTTTTCTTGTTTCTGTTCTTCGTCACTCTTGATCATCATTTTTAACTTCCCTTCCTTATGCCCTCCATCTCTGGGTCTTCTCTTTCACACTCTCCTTCTAAAAACACAACTTCCTCCTCCTCCTCCTCTTCCTCCCCCTCCTACAGTTTCCAGCCTTAGATATATTCCACTTCCTTCAAAAACAGTTCTTTATCTTCCTCCTCCTCCTCCTCCTCCTCCTCCTCTTCCTCCTCCCCCAAATATTTACTCCGATGACAAAAACTGGAGGCGACCCGTTTGTTCCTCTCCTCGACTCTCCCTTTGGCCAACAAAACGAATCACTTGACACACACACACACACACACACACACACACACACACACACACAGTGAGTCATGAGCTGGTTTGCTTGTTCGGTTAAGACGACTGATAAACAATTAGAGAGAGAGAGAGAGAGAGAGAGAGAGAGAGAGAGAGAGAGAGAGAGAGAGAGAGAGAGAGAGAGAGAGAGAGAGAGAGAGAGAGAGAGAGAGAGGTGTTGTGTTCAGTGTATCCGTTACGAGTTTATCTTTATTTTGCAGAGTTTTGTGTGTGAGTGTGTGTGTGTGTGTGTGTGTGTGTGTGTGTGTGTTTGTGTGTGTGTGTGTGTGTGTGTGTGTGTGATGAAAGATGGTAAAAATGTCAAGCTTTGGGTAACAAAAAAACATAAAAAAAATCGTTCAAAAGCATAAATAAATAAATAAATAAATACAATAAAAAACAAATAAAACAATGAAAGAAAATAAAAAGGCAAATAAAAATAAAATAATAAATAAAGGCTTCCTTCTATGTCGTACTTTAAAAGAAAACGGGAGGAGGAGAATGGAAAGAGACAGAATGTGTTAATGTGTTGTGTAATTGTCGGTAGTTATTTTTGTCTGTATCTGTTACAGATATGAGAGCCTGGTATTTTGTTGAATAAAGCTTGGAGTTGCCACCAAGCGTTTCAGTCTCATTACAGACACAACGAACGAGGACAAATAAAGGAAAAATAAAGATAACAAGAAATACAAAAAAAAAAAAAAAAATATCAACACAAAGCAAAATATAACAACATTCATTGCACAATGATAAAAAAGAAAAAAATCAATTAATTGACGTCATTCGAATTGTGAAAGTCTCCGACGCGCATCCAATGACAAAATGTACAAGAGAAGATCAGGACACAGGCAAAATCGCAACTCAAGAGAGAGCAAGAGAAAAGAAGAAAAAAATAGATAAAGTAAATAAAATAAGATACAGAAACATGACAGATTGCAGACATAAAATAAAAAAGAAAAAAGCATTTTAACCCTTTCACTGTTAGACAAATTTTCTTCTTTAATACCTATAACTTTTTAGAGGCTATTTTTGTGCTAAGCCAAGTAAGGTATTTTTATTCTGGCACCTTGGAAATGCTGTGAGAGAGGGAACAAAAAAAAGAAACGGAAGGAAAAAGGGAAAACTCATATCCTATACCATTTCCATAAGAGTAATAATGGGTATTTTCATGTAATAATCGGTATTTTCATTAATTTTCATTCGTGAGTTGCAAGATAGGAAGATATTTTTTCTATATCATTCTTTTTTTTTTTTTTTTATATATTCTAAGTCAAAGTTGATTTACATTTCAGGTTCCTTTCATATTTCGAATAACAGATGCTTTCATTTCCACGTGACTTTGAAGGGGATGAAAGACATTGATTTTCTATATCATGAACAATGTTAATAACTTTTTCTGATTTATCTATTAATCCTGCACCTCAGGAATGAGTCAAACAGTGTGACAAACTTCACTTTCTCCCTGTGTGAAAGTATTCCAGAAACGTGGTGAAAAAACGGCAGGGAATTTCATGAACATTGATCGAAGAAAAATCAATATATGAATGAAACAGTTGCTTTATGTCAAGGGTTTGCAAAGAGCGAGAAGTGAGGATGGAACAGCACCAAGTAGTTGCCAATACTGATGGGGATTGAAGATGATGGATTTGGATTATGCCAAAAACTATGTCAACAAACATTTAAAAAAGAATGATAATGAACACGACAGCAATGATGATGAAAATTACTTCCTGTTACCTCTAAACACACACACACACTTCCAGTCCTCAGTCACTCAATGACCTCAGGCCAGTCTCTATCACCCCCATCCCTAGCCTTATTTGTGAAGATTTTGTATATGACTGGGCATACACCAAAATTTGTAACACCGTGGATATCAGACAATTCGGAAATATTAAAGCCACCTCCACCTCACATTACCTGACCAGCTTCCTTGAATTCATCCACAGCCACCTGGACAAGCGTAACACCTCTCTAGCTGTTGCTTTTGTCGACTTCAAAAAAGCCTTTGATCTGGTTGATCACACTGTTGTCATCAGCAAGGCAGTAAGTCTGGGTCTCCCTCCTAATCTGATAGCGTGGCTAGCCGACTTCCTCACAGGGAGACGTCAGGCCGTTCGCTATCAGGGCTCTGTCTCTAATTTCCAACAGCTGACATGTGGAGTCCCCCAGGGGACCAAGATGGGTCCTCTATGCTTCCTCCTCCTCATCAACGACGCCCTCACCGACACCCCCCATCGCTGGAAGTATGTGGACGACTGCACCGTGGGCGTCCCAGTTTCCAACAAGAACCCGGACTACTCGCCACTGCAAGCAATTCTGGAGCGACTGCAGACGTGGACAGAGGAGAGCAGGATGACCATCAACCACAGCAAAACTGTGGTGATGCATTTCTGTACCTCCTCTGTACCAGTGCTCCCTCCCCGGCTCACAGTGGGCCCTCACCCCCTCCAGGTGGTCCAATGTGCCAAGCTTCTCGGAGTCACGGTGGACGACCAGCTGACCTGGAAGCAGCATGTCGCCAGCACCGTGAGATCAGCTACCTACAGGCTGTACATGCTGCGCAGACTCAGGTCGCTAAGGGAGGCCGACAGATGAGTTAAGGGGGGGTGTACCTTACCTTCATCCTCCCCAAACTCATGTACGCCTCCCCAGCGTGGTCCTCCTCCCTCACACACACTCAACAGCTACAGCTAGAGAGTGTGCAGAAAAGGGCGTGCAGGGTCATCCTTGGCCCTGCATACACCACCTATGAAGAAGCCCTGACCACCCTGAGTCTGTCCAGAATATCCACCAGGCACCGAGAGGCTCTGGAGAAGTTTGGGAAGGGACTACTGCATCATCCGCGTCTCAGAGACATGCTGCCGCCCGACGCGCCTCGCCCTGTCCGTGCCACCAGACACCACAACAAAATAACGCCCCTGAAGGCGCCGCGCACGGACCGGTACAGACTCAGTGCGATTCCCACCATGGTGCGAGCCATCAATCAATAGTATTTCCCTCCTAGATTAGTCTTACCGTTAGGATTAATGTTAAGTTTTTCCCCATCCCCTATGTACATTTTCAGTTTGTCAACTGCCTAAACAATAAACCGTTTATTATTTATTTATTATTATTTTACATCAATTCAAATAAACCCAGTCCTTATTCCATCAATCAAAAACACACACAACACGAGAGTAAGAGTGAGAATACACTCTAACACGCCTTACACTGGACCAACAATTAATACATTCATCATCTGACACTTAACGCAGATCACTGAGAGAGAGAGAGAGAGAGAGAGAGAGAGAGAGAGAGAGAGAGAGAGAGAGAGAGAGAGAGAGAGAGAGAGAGAGAGAGAGAGAGAGAGAGGATGAGTCAAAGTTAATCTAAAGCTTCACGTTCTAATATCCAGACGTACGTTCGCCTCCATCATTCCAATTGCCTTGTGCTTATCTTGCTCTGGGTGTCATTAGGAAAGGTTGGGATTCGATGGCGGGGGAGGTGAGTCGGTTGTCCTTTTTTTTTTTATTTATCTATTTATTTATTTATTATTATTATTACTATTATTTGTGTGTGTGTGTGTGTCTGTGTGTGTGTGTGTGTAAGCCTTAGGAGGGAGGGAGGGAGGTGAAGAAATAAGTATAAAACAACGAAAGAAGGAAAAAAAATAGAAGAAAGAAAGAAAGAAGGAAAACGAAAAAGAACCCACGACAAAAAGAAAACAGGAGAGGGAAAGGAAGAGAAAACGAAAGAAATTATGAAATAAAAAAAAGTAAAGTGAAAAAAACATTCGTACATACATTTCTACAGACAGACAAACGTACACACAAGCAAGACTGACAAAAAAAAAACACACACAGGCAAACAGACAAACAGACAGACAGACAGGCAGACAGACAGACAGACAGACAGACAGACAGACAGACAGACAGACAGGCAAGGGAGCAGGCAGTTACATAGACATTAAAAAGACAAAACTAAAAAATAAAGAAAAAAAGAACTAAGAAAAAATGAAGAAAACTGCAGAAAAAAAAACACACACACTTTACTGTGAGTCTCTCCATTGTAGGTTTTTAATACCAGACGGGAAAATAAGAAAGTTTTGATGTTGACGGTGTAACTTGGGAGATATTAGCTGTGATGGAAGGCGGGGCTCACTGCTGCCAGGACTCATGATGACGCACTAATACCTTGCAGGCGACAGGGGAAGAAATTAAATACCAAACAATCAAGCTTACAGGAAAACATGTAATAGTGCAGGAGGACAATGCTGAAAGGAAGGAAAATAAAGGAAAAAAGAAAATAATGAAAGATAGAGCAAGGAAAAAAACAAGAAAGGTACAGAAAGGAAAAGAACAAAACGAATACGAAAAAATAAAAAAAGAAACAAATAAAGAAAAAGAAATATGAAAGAAAAAGAAAAAAGAAAGATTTGTGTTTTTAAGGTTACTTTACCAGCGCGTGATGGAGAGAAAATAAAAATCCTGCAAAATTGGCAAAATATTTAGCACAAAGCTACTGTGGGAACTATTGATGTTGAGAAACAAACAAAAAAATATAGTTTCCCATAAAAATAAAAAAAAAAGTGAAGGTGTGGCGTATTCCGAGTGTTGGCCCAGGACTGGTACTCGTTGCGTCACCCTTCCTGGGCCTCGGCATATAGAGTAGGATGGACAGTTCCTTTTTCCACCGTTTTTACGTTACCAATCACAGTTGACCGGCACCTCTTTAAGGCTTTCTAACCTAGGAGCGAGCAATCGTCTCAAAAAAGTTCCAGCTGTCACCAGGATTCGAACCCGATACTTCCTACATTGTAGTCAGACACGCTACCGACTGAGCTACCGCGGTCCAGGTATCTCGCTTATACTAAGGCCTGCAGAGAGAGAGAGAGAGAGAGAGAGAGAGAGAGAGAGAATGAAGACTTAGTGCTCTTACACACGAGGACACTAGTGTACGCCACCGGAGTCGGACACTAGTGTCCTTGCTCAAGACACCGCCTGGCAACTAGTGAGCCACTCACACACCTCAGTCGGAAGAATGGGGTAACTTTTGTGTGTAATAATGAATAAACTTGTATACGTAAGCACAGTAGATTCTTTACTTACCTTGTGAACATGTAATGAAACAGAAAATAAAAATAAACATAAAGGACTTACGTATTTCTTTCTTTTCTGAGAGGGGTTTCTCTTCAAAATCAGGAATGAGTATCACCATTATTGCATTCCAGCAGTTCTGCTTTTCTATCTTATTTGCATATCCCTCACAAGATGGGTCCCATAGTGCTGGTAGTTTTTCTATTTCACAAATGAGGTCCTCCGTGTTCAGCTTCTCCTCCACCATCTTCGAAATTGTCCTTGATAGGCCGTCTCCTTCCATCATGGGATGATGGTGGGTGTCAAACTGAGCATGAGAAGCTGGCCAGTGGGCAGCGGTGGCGGACACTGGTGGCTACGTGTGAAAGCTTCCATTTAAAACAATGCTTTGCAGTGAGTGGCGGCAACCGTCAGTGTCCGCCACGTGTTGAGACACCGAAATATCTGTTGCCCGGAAGTTGTCTGCTTGGGACACAGCTGTTGCCTCGTGTGAAAGGCTCCATTTGATAATATGGGAGGCAACTAGTGTCCGACACCGGTGGCGGACACTAGTGTCCTCGTGTGTAAGAGCACTTAAACAGAGGAATCAACTTTGAATTTATACAAGAGAAAGTCACTGTGGAAAATAATAAAAGGTAGAGCGATTAAAGAGAGGAAGAATTCATGGTTTCTTGCATTACTGAGATTACTAAGATTCATTTCGCTGGAATACCAAAGAAAAAAAAATAAGAAAACTCGCTGCGGGAATGACGTATGGCGATTAAAAAATGGAAAAAAAAAAATGTTTCCTACACTATTGTTACAACAATGAAATTTACCCTGCATTGAAAAACAAATAAATAAAATAAGAAATAAAACAGAAACCCATTGCGGAAATAACAGATAGGACAGGAAAAAAATAAATAAATAAATGTTTGCTGCACTACTGTTACAGCTAAGATTCTTTCCCATGCATTACAAAAAAAGAAAAAAAAGAAAAAGAAAAAAAGAAAAAGGAAATCCACTACGGAAATAACAGATACGGCGATTAACGAATGAAGAAAAAAATAAATGCCTCCTGCATTGCTGTGATTAATAACAGTCTTTTTTATGGCATTAAAAACAAATATATTAATCAAACCATACAATATACACAAATAGGCCGCTGCGGAAATATCCATTCAATAATTACAGGAAAAAAAAAAGTAAAAGTTCTCACAATCTCTTACAACCAAGACTTTTTTTTTCCCCAGATTATCACATTTTCCGTCAGGGATCTGAGGGGGCGGCGGAGCGTCATGAGGGGCGCCGCGCCAGCCATTACGCTCCCCCAAGGACTCAGCACAGAGGCAAGGGGAGGGAGCACTCGTATATTATTAGCGCCGCGGGGGATGAACGCTTCACTCATGCTTAATTAACACGCTTCCCGCTCAGGTGAAGACGAGAACCACCTGGACTGCTAAAGGGAGGGAAGTAAGAGCTCCTGTGAGTTATCAGGTGAGCAAAGACGCCATTTCAGCTTTGCAGGTAAACTCGCGAATCAGCAAAACTAATAATGTTGAGAAAGGCAGCAGTTAAATGCCACTCAGGTGTGCAATGTGATCGGGGCATTTTCCTCTGGTTAAGGAAGGTGGCATTTCAACTTTCCAGGTTGTTCATTCAGTTCTCAGACACGAGAGACAAGGTGACTTGTGAACTGAAGAAAGACAACTCCTATATTACTTAGGTGACCAATTTAAATAGAGCGCTTTTCTCGTGAACAAAGGTGGTATTTCAACTTTCTAGATAATTAAGTAATCAATTTTTTTTCAGATAAACACGAGAAACAAAACGATTAATGAACTGGAGAAAAACAAAAGTTCTATATTCCTAAGGTGAGCAATGTGAAAAAGCTACCAGCTATTTTCTCAGGTGAACAAAGATGGCATTTCAATTTCCCAGGTGAACAAGTTGAACCACGAGGAACATCGTAACTAATAAACTGGAGACAGGCAGAATTTCTAAACCACTCAGTTGAACAATATGAACCAATCACAAGATACTTTTCAGGTGAACAAAGATAACATTTCAACTTTCCAGGTTAATAAATATATTCCTAATTATGCTTTTTCATCTTTCTGCGTCTTATATATAACAGAGGAACATCAAGACACCTAAGGAGTTAACTAAACTGACCAGCCTATTCTGTCCACCTCTCTAATGCAGGAGTTAACCAGTATTCTCAGTCATTCATCCCTTTCTCTGGTAAACTCTGGAACTCCCTGCCTGCTTCTGTATTTCCACCTTCCTCTGACTCGAATTCCTTCAAGAGGGAGGTTTCAAGACACTTATCCTTCAGTTTTTGACTACTGCTTTGGACACTTTTCTGGGAATGGCATCTCAGTTGGCTTTTATTTTTTTATTTATTTATTATTTTTTTTTTGTTGTTGCCCTTGGCCAGTGTCCCTCCTACGTAAAACAAGAAAAAAAAAACTTACGTTCCTTTTCTTCTCAAAGTTCATGAAAGCGAGAATGAAGGATATTTTGTTGATTTAATTTTGCTTTCTGTATTTTTTTTATCAGACATGAAGAGGTAAAAAAAAACTAAATAAAAAGCATATAAAACTTGTAAAATGAAGTGTTTTGCTTAGTACAGACTAAATTAAAGGAGACGCTGGATGAGAGAAAACACTGAACACCAAACGGCAGACAAGAGACAAGACAAGTAAGTAAGCATGAGAGCAAAAAATATTGTCAGGAAATGTAACCCAGCAACTCCCTGGTAACGGAGGAAAAAAAAAAAAAAAAAAAAGAGAAAAAATGAGAAGTGTTGTGTTCTTCCACGCACCACAAGGAAAAAAGAGTCACTCAGGGATCACTTAACATATTAAAAACGACAATAACAACACCAACACGTCCACTACCCGACAAAACTCGCGGAAGTGAAGAGAAAGGGAGGGACAAATGGAGGAGGAAGAGTTGAAAGGGAGGCGGGAGTGGAGAAGTGGAGGGTTCTAGAAAGTGGGAGGAGGAGGAGGAGGAGGAGGAGGAGGAGGAGGAAGGACAGAAAGTTGTAAGAGGTGGAAGGGACAAAGAAGAGCAGTAAGTGAAAGGAAAAGTGAGGAGGAAGAATATGATAAAAAAAAAAAAGATATTAAAGATGAACAAAAAGGAAAGAAAGGAAGGTAAAATTGGAATATGGAAATTATAGAAAAGACAAATATGAAAGAGGGAAAAGAAGAAAAACAAAAAGAAGGATAGAAGACAAGAATGAATTGCTAGAAATAGACACAGTGAATGGAGGAGAGAAAAACGTGAAAAAAAAGAAGAAAAAGAAAAGAAAAATAAAGAAAAGAAAAATGAGCGACGATGGAAGTGAGACGGTGGATGGAGGAGGAGGAAGAAACATAATAGACACAAAATATGAAGAGAGAGAGAGAGAGAGAGAGAGAGAGAGAGAGAGAGAGAGAGAGAGAGAGAGAGAGAGAGAGAGAGAGAGAGAGAGAGAGAGAGAGAGAGAGAGAGAGAGAGAGAGAGAGAGGGTCCCAGGTACTAACAGGAAATGAACAGAATGAAATGTAGAACTGTGAAGAGAGAGAAATTAGAGGGAAAGACAGAGAAGAGGAGGTAACAGTCCAAGATGGAGGAAAGAGAAAGGTGAAAGAGGAAAGAAAATCTAGAGAGGGAAGAGGGAAGGGAGGAGAGACAAAGGAAGATAATGTAATGGAATAAATGGAAAATGTAGAGAAAAGAAGGAAGAAAGATGGAGAAGGAAGATTAAATAATAAATAAACAAAAATCTACACAAAGGAAGGAGAAAGAAGGATAGAGGAAGAAGATAAAACAAGATAAAGAAGGGAGAAGGAACAAACAGAAGAGATAAAAGAACAGAACAAACGAAAATCGAGAGAAGGAAGGAAGGAGGATAGATAATGAAAATTAAATAAGCTTCAAAATCGAAAGGAAAAAGAAAGAAAGAGAACCAGAAAAAAAGGAAGGTAAAAATAACGTGGTAACCGAAAACCAAGAGAAAAAAAAGGAAGGAAAGAAGGAAGGATAAAGGAAAATAAAAAAAATAAATATATATTGAAAATCGAAAAGGAATAAAGGAGGAAGGATGGAACAAGGGAGATAAAGTATCTGGGTAGAAGAAAAAATAAGAAAAAGGGAGAGGGAAGGATAGACAAGGAAAGAAAATAAGCAATGAAAATCAAAAGAAGAAACAGGGATAAACAAAAAGATAAATTAATAAAGTAAAGAGAAAGAAGAAGAAGGGGAGAGAGAGAGAGAGAGAGAGAGAGAGAGAGAGAGAGAGAGAGAGAGAGAGAGAGAGAGAGAGAGAGAGAGGAGAGAGAGAGAGAGAGAGAGAGAGAGAGAGAGAGAGAGAGAGAGAGAGAGAGAGAGAGAGAGAGAGAGAGAGGACGTGCCGAGAGGAAGTGTTTGTGTAATAGGAATGAAATACTTTCCTTCTTTTCCAGATATTTATGTTCACTTTCTGACAAGAGACAAGAGAAACAAGAAGAGCAACACACACACACACACACACACACACACACACACACACACACACACACACACACACACACCAACTGACAAGCAAGGAGACAGAGACAAAAAGACATATCCTTTTACCGAAACTAACAAGAACTAACGGAATGTCACACACCTTTACACACACACACACACACACACACACACACACACACACACACACACACACACAATACTAGCATGTACGTAAGAGGCAATCAGCTCAACTCACCGTCTCATCTCCTCCAGAGCTCCTCCTTCTCCTCCTCCTCCTCCTCCTCCTCCTGCTCCTCCTCTTCTTTCCTCCTCCAATTCCACTCTTTGCAGTCTCTTATTCCTCATCATCTTCATCTTCATTTTCATCCTCTCTCTCTCTCTCTCTCTCTCTCTCTCTCTCTCTCTCTCTCTCTCTCTCTCTCTCTCTCTCTCTCTCTCTCTCTTGCTCTCGTCTTTGTAAGGAAACACACAAAAGATACACACGTGGCACAGATTCAATCTCACACACACACACACACACACACACACACACACACACACACACACACACACACACACACACACGTTATCTCTTTCTCTGTGTTTCTTCAGTCAAAATTCTGTCGCTGTGTGTTGTTGTTTGCGTGAGGGAAGCACCGATGACACAACACCTGCTCCTCTACCGCGATACAAGCTAATACTTGGCTTTTGCTTCTCTCTTGTACCTCTCTCTCTCTCTCTCTCTCTCTCTCTCTCTCTCTCTCTCTCTCTCTCTCTCTCTCTCTCTGTGTGTGTGTGTGTGTGTGTATGTGTGTGTCACTTTTACATAAACTTCCTCTTCTCTCTTTCTCTTCGTAATCATCTTTCATATCCATTTTCTCCTTTTTTTTCACACTTTATTTCCTTTATGTCAGCTTAAGTCTCGCTCTCTCTCTCTCTCTCTCTCTCTCTCTCTCTCTCTCTCTCTCTCTCTCTCTCTCTCTCTCTCTCTCTCTCTCTTCCCCTGACTTAAGCGTGAAATTGCCACTTCGCTCCTCTCTTCTATCCTCCTATCAACTCCTCCCCCTTCCTCTCCCCTCCTCTGCTCATAGATACGCTGCGCCCTGTGGCTACTCCCGCCCTCTGTTGCATCACGTACGAGTCATTTGGGATGGGCAGGTAAATGGTAAATATGGAAGGTATGAAGAGGTGGTGGTAGAAGCTTGGACAAGACAACGAGTCACATGGGTTGGGAAATTAAAGGTAAGTCAAATAGTTACGTCTGCTTTTGTTTTCTTTATTTATTTATTTTTTTTCACGCTATGTATGAAGAGTCTACACACACACACACACACACACACACACACACACACACACACACACACACACACACACACACACACACACACACACACACGTACGTTTCCGGTAACTATCACTGCCAACTTCACCATTACAAACTCCCTTCATTACCAAACGAATTTATTAACCACCATCACCACCGCCACCGCCACCGCCACCACCACCACCACCGCCGTCACAATAACCATCACCTGCAGACTGGCGCCATTGCCATCACCACCACCGCCAGAAGCATCACCATTGCCGTGTGTGTGATCTGTGTGCAGCACCAGGGAACGGACTCAGACCAAGAGGAGGAGGAGGAGGAGGAGGAGGAGGAAGAGGAGGAGAAGGATTAGAAAGGAAAACCAAACAGCAGGAGATATTTTGGTCACTGTTAAGAGGTTGGCAGGAGGAGGACAAAGAGAACAATTACGAAGACTGGAAATACCACACAAAAAAAAAGTGGATAATTGAACTCTGTATTAGAACAAAAAATATTTGTCAATATGAAGAAAATATACTGAAAGGAAGCAAGGAAGATAAGAGGAGGATAAAAGAACAAAAGAAAAAATCCTCCATTTTTTCATTACTGCACGACAACTTAATTTGAGCCAGTATATTTGTCATCACCAGTACTTCTCTTCCAGACGCAACACTTATATGTATTTTTTTTTCCATATATAATAAATTTTGTAGAATAACCTTCAAAACAAGAAAATGACAGTTAATCCTTCATTTTCTTCTCCTTACAATGAAGAGAAGCTTTCAATGCACATTTTAAAATAGTAATACATTAAAATATACATAGCTTAATATTCATACC
>NW_026973675.1:1642500-1647500 GCF_035594125.1 Scylla paramamosain | reverse complement strand
CTTTGGGTAACAAAAAACATAAAAAAAAATCGTTCAAAAGCATAAATAAATAAATAAATAAATACAATAAAAAACAAATAAAACAATGAAAGAAAATAAAGAGGCAAATAAAAATAGAATAATAAATAAAGGCTTCCTTCTATGTCGTACTTTAAAAGAAAACGGGAGGAGGAGAATGGAAAGAGACAGAATGTGTTAATGTGTTGTGTAATTGTCGGTAGTTATTTTTGTCTGTATCTGTTACAGATATGAGAGCCTGGTATTTTGTTGAATAAAGCTTGGAGTTGCCACCAAGCGTTTCAGTCTCATTACAGACACAACAAACGAGGACAAATAAAGGAAAAATAAAGATAACAAGAAATAAAAAAAAAAAAATATCAACACAAAGCAAAATATAACAACATTCATTGCACAATGATAAAAAAAAAAAAAATCAATTAATTGACGTCATTCGAATTGTGAAAGTCTCCGCCGCGCATCCAATGACAAAATGTACAAGAGAAGATCAGGACACAGGCAAAATCGCACCTCAAGACAGAGCAAGAGAAAAGAAGAAAAAAATAGATAAAGTAAATAAAATAAGATACAGAAACATGACATATTGCAGACATCAAAAAAAAAAAGAAAAAAAGCATTTTAACCCTTTCACTGTTAGACAAATTTTCTTCTTTAATACCTATAACTTTTTTAGAGGCTATTTTTGTGCTAAGCCAAGTAAGGTATTTTTGTTCTGGCACCTTGGAAATGCTGTGAGAGAGGGGAAAAAAAAAAAAAAACAGAAGGAAAAAGGGAAAACTCATATCCTATACCATTTCCATAAGAGTAATAATGGGTATTTTCATGTAATAATGGGTATTTTCATGTAATAATGGGTATTTTCAATTATTCATTTTCATTCGTGAGTTGCAAGAAAAGATATTTTTTCTATATAATTCTTTTTTTTTCTTTTTTTAAATATTCTAAGTCAAAGTTGATTTACATTTCAGGTTCCTTTCATATTTCGAATAACAGATGCTTTAATTTCCACGTGACTTTGAAGGGGATGAAAGACATTGATTTTCTATATCATGAACAATGTTAATTACTTTTTCTGATTTATCTATTAATCCTGCACCTCAAGAATGAGTCAAACAGTGTGACAAACTTCACTTTCTCCCTGTGTGAAAGTATTCCAGAAACGTGGTGAAAAAACGGCAGGGAATTTCATGAACATTGATCGAAGAAAAATCAATATATGAATGAAACAGTTGCTTTATGTCAAGGGTTTGCAAAGACCGAGAAGTGAGGATGGAACAGCACCAAGTAGTTGCCAATACTGATGGGGATTGAAGATGATGGATTTGGATTATGCCAAAAACTATGTCAACAAACATTTAAAAAAGAATGATAATGAACACGACAGCAATGATGATGAAAATTACTTCCTATTACCTCTAAACACACACACACACACACACACACACACACACACACACACACACACAAACACACACACACACACACATATCAATTCAAATAAACCCAATCATTATTGCATCAATCAAAAACACACACAACACAAGAGTAAGAGTGAGAATACACTCTAACACGCCTTACACAGGACAAACAATTAATACACTCTTCATCTGACACTTAACGCACATCACTGAGAGAGAGAGAGAGAGAGAGAGAGAGAGAGAGAGAGAGAGAGAGAGAGAGAGAGAGAGAGAGAGAGAGAGAGAGAGAGAGAGATGAGTCAAAGTTAATGTAAAGCTTTACGTTCTAATATCCAGACGTACGTTCGCCTCCATCATTCCAATTGCCTTGTGCTTATCTTGCTCTGGGTGTCATTAGGAAAGGTTGGGATTCGATATCGGGGGAGGTGAGTCGGTTGTCCTTTTTTTATTTTTTATCTATCTATTTATTTATTTATTTATTATTAATGTTATTATTTATATATGTGTGTGTGTGTGTGTGTGTGTGTGTGTGTGTGTGTGTGTGTGTGTGTGTGTGTGTGTGTGTGTGTGTGTGAAGCCTTAGGAGGGAAAGAGGGAGGGAGGGAGGGAGGGAGGGAGGTGAAGAAATAAGTATAAAACAAGGAAAGAAGGAAAAAAAATAAAAGAAAGAAAGAAAGAAAGAAAACGAAAAAGAACCAACGACAGAAAGAAAACAGGAGAGGGAAAGGAAGAGAAAACGAAAGAAATTATGAAATAAAAAAAAAAGTAAAGTGAAAAAACATACGTACATACATTTCTACAGACAGACAAACGTACACACAAGCAGGACTAGCAAAAAAAAAAAAAAAAGGCAAACAGACAGACAGACAGACAGACAGACAGGCAGACAGATAGACAGACAGGCAAGGGAGCAGGCAGTTACATAGACATTAAAAAGACAAAACTCAAAAATAAAGAAAAAAAAGAATTTAGAAAAAAATAAAGAAAACTGCAGAAAAAAATAAGAAAAAAAAAACACTTTACTGTGAGTCTCTCCACTGTAGGCTTTTAATACCAGACGGGAAAATAAGAAAGTTTTGATGTTGACTGTGTAACTTGGGAGATATTAGCTGTGATGGAAGGCGGGGCTCACTGCTGCCAGGACTCATGATGACGCACTAATACCTTGCAGGCGACAGGGGAAGAAATTAAATACCAAACAATCAAGCTTACAGGGAAAACATGTAATAGTGCAGGAGGACAATGCTGAAAGGAAGGAAAATAAAGGAAAAAAGAAAATAATGAAAGATAGAGCAAGGAAAAAACAAGAAAGGTACAGAAAGGAAAAGAACAAAACGAATACGAAAAAATAAAAAAAGAAACAAATAAAGAAAAAGAAATATGAAAGAAAAAGAAAAAAAAAAGATTTTATGTTTTTAAGGTTACTTTACCAGCGCGTGATGGAGAGAAAATAAAAATCCTGCAAAATTGGCAAAATATTTAGCACAAAGCTACTGTGGGAACTATTGATGTTGAGAAACAAACAAAAAAATATAGTTTCCCATAAAAATAAAAAAAAAGTGAAGGTGTGGCGTATTCCGAGTGTTGGCCCAGGACTAGTACTCGTTGCGTCACCCTTCCTGGGCCTCGGCATATAGAGTAGGATGGACAGTTCCTTTTTCCATTGTCTTTACGTTACCAATCACAGTTGACCGGCACCTCTTTAAGGCTTTGTAAACCTAGGAGCGAGCAATCGTCTCAAAAAAGTTCCAGCTGTCACCAGGATTCGAACCCGATACTTCCTACATTGTAGTCAGACACGCTACCGACTGAGCTACCGCGCTCCAGGTATCTCGCTTATACTAAGGCCTGCTGACAGAGAGAGAGAGAGAGAGAGAGAGAGAGAGAGAGAGAGAAAATGAAGACTTAAACAGAGGAAGCAGCTTTGAATTTATGCAAGAGAAAGTCACTGTGGAAAAAAATAAAAGGTAGAGCGATTAAAGAGAGGAAGAATTCATTGTTTCTTGCATTACTGAGATTACTAAGATTCATTTCGCTGGATTAACAAAGAAAAAACAATAAAAAAACTCGCTGCGGGAATGACGTATGGCGATTAAAAAATGGAAAAAAAAATGTTTCCTACACTATTGTTACAACTATGAAATTTACCCTGCATTGAAAAAAAAAAAAAAACAGAAACCCATTGCGGAAATAACAGATAGGACAGGAAAAAAATAAATATATAAATGTTTGCTGCACTACTGTTACAGCTAAGATTCTTTCCCATGCATTACAAAAAAAAAAAAAGGAAGGGAAAAGGAAATCCACTACGGAAATAACACATACGGCGATTAACGAATGAAGAAAAAAATAAATGCCTCCTGCATTGCTGTGATTAATAAGTCTTTTTTATGGCATTAAAAACAAATAAATTAATCAAACCATACAATATACACAAATAGGCCGCTGCGGAAACATCCATTCAACAATTACAGGAAAAAAAAAAAAGAAGTTCTCACAATCTCTTACAACCAAGACTTTTTTTCCCCCAGATTATTACATTTTCCGTCAGGGATCTGAGGGGGCGGCGGAGCGTCATGAGGGGCGCCGCGCCAGCCATTACGCTCCCCCAAGGACTCAGCACAGAGGCAAGGGGAGGGAGCACTCGTATATTATTAGCGCCGCGGGGGATGAACGCTTCACTCATGCTTAATTAACACGCTTCCCGCTCAGGTGAAGACGAGAACCACCTGGACTGCTAAAGGGAGGGAAGTAAGAGCTCCTGTGAGTTATCAGGTGAGCAAAGACGCCATTTCAGCTTTGCAGGTAAACTCGCGAATCAGCAGAACTAATAATGTTGAGAAAGGCAGCAGTTCTATGCCACTCAGGTGTGCAATGTGATCGGGGCATTTTCCTCTGGTTAAGGAAGGTGGCATTTCAACTTTCCAGGTTGTTCAATCAATTCTCAGACACGAGAGACAAGGTGACTTCTGAACTGAAGAAAGACAACTCCTATATTACTTAGGTGACCAATTTAAATAGAGCGCTTTTCTCGTGAACAAAGGTGGTATTTCAACTTTCTAGATATTTAAGTAATCAATTATTTTTTTTCAGATAAACACGAGAAACAAAACGATTAATGAACTGGAGAAAAACAAAAGTTCCATATTGCTAAGATGAGCAATGTGAAAAAGCTATCAGCTATTTTCTCAGGTGAACAAAGATGGCATTTCAATTTCCCAGGTGAACAAGTTGAACCTCGAGGAACATCGTAACTAATAAACTGGAGACAGGCAGAATTTCTAAACCACTCAGGTGAACAATATGAACCAATCACAAGATACTTTTCAGGTGAACAAAGATAACATTTCAACTTTCCAGGTTAATAAATATATTCTTAATTATGCTTTTTTCGTCTTTCTGCGTCTTATATATAACAGAGGAACATCAAAACACCTAAGGAGTTAACTAAACTGACCAACCTATTCTGTCCGCCTCTCTAATGCAGGAGTTAACCAGTATTCTCAGTCATTCATCCCTTTCTCTGGTAAATTCTGGAACTCCCTGCCTGCTTCTGTATTTCCA
>NW_026973675.1:1612500-1637500 GCF_035594125.1 Scylla paramamosain | reverse complement strand
AGACATGAGAGTACGGAGAGGCTGCTACAACTGTGGCGAGTTCAACCATCGCCAGGCACAGTGCCGCTTTGACTATAAACTAAGATGTCAGTCTTGTAGACAGCTGGGACATAAGAGTCGCCTGTGCGAATTATACACCACACACTAGGAAACTGGCAATGAAGGTGATGCCGATACTTTTGACCTTATAAAATTAAAGGATTATGTTACTATAGAACATATCAATGCACAAAGCATACTAGGTAACAAGGTAGAGATGGAACTGTTAATGAAGGAAAGAGATCCAGACGTTTTGTGTGTCAGTGAGACATGGCTCCTCCCCGAGACTCCTGATAAGTTCGTTGATTTTGAAAATTATGCTATTTTTAGATGTGACAAAGGACGTGGTGGTGGATCATGCATATTTGTAAAGAATACTTTTACTGTGACTCCTTTCCAGACACATATCGACAAGCCTGTAGGTGTGGAAGATGTATGGTTAACATTACAATGTAGAAAGCTGCCATCTATTGTTATAGGATGTTTATATCGTCATCCGAAGGCACCCACTGATACTTTTGACTACATAGGAGAAGTTTTTAAGCAGTTGCTGTTAACCAAGAAGAATTTTTATGTACTAGGCGATTTTAATGATGACTTTTTATCCTCTAATAGTAATCTTAAGAAAATATTAGCCAACACCAAACTGTGTCAAGTTATTGATAAAGCTACTAGAACAACTAGTCATTGTGCCACTTTACTTGATATGATTATTACTAACAATCGTGAAACAATTATTTCCTTTGATGTTGAACCTTGTCCAATAGCTGATCACGACTTGATAACCGTCACTGTAAACTTGCGTAAGCCCAAACGTGCCCCTGCTGTTACAAAGACTACTCGCTGTATGGCTGACTACTCTCCTGATATTTTTTGTAATATTTTAAGTCAAGAAAGTAATACATTTAGAGAAGTATTTGATACTGATGATGTAGATAAACAAGTGGGCATTTTTACAGACACCTTTCGTTGTTGCTTAAACGCATGTGCTCCATTTAAAACTAGAAAAATCAGAAGACCACACGCACCATGGATGACTGATGACATCAAGTCAGCGATGAGAGAGAGAAATAATACACAAATATTGCTAAAAAAAGATCGTACCAATGCCACTTTACTAACTAAATATAAAGATCTCAAAACAAAGGTTAAAAGGATGATACATGCAGCGAGGACTGAGTTTCATAATAATGAATTTATTGAGAATAATGGAGACACAGCAGCCACATGGCGAGTAATACACAAATTGGGTTTGAGCAAGTCCATGAACAGTAAGTCTTTACCTATGGCCAGCAAAGTGGATGAACTAAATGAATATTTTGTAAATGTTGGAAAGAAAGCTTTTGAAAAGTCACAACAGGGTATGGGTGAGGACACGAATAATGAATATCTCCAAACTCCAACCATATCGCATAATGTTGAGTTTTTCAGACCGCAGCCCGTGGATGCTGCCACAGTAATCCTTACAATGAAGCAATTAAAGAAAACTAATTTTTGTGGGTCAGACGAGATCTCTTTTAGATTTTTAAGAGATGCATTACCTGTCGTGACACCATACCTTACATGTATTATAAACACTTGCATTGTCACAGGTGTTTTCCCCACTGCATGGAAGCATCTTTCGTTACGCCTCTCTATAAAAGCGGAGCATCTGATGATCCGGGCAATTATCGACCTATTTCATTACTATCAATTCTGTCCAAGATTCTTGAAAAGGTAATAGCCACGCAGTTAACAAACTTCTTGGAGTCAAATAGCTTGATTAACTGTACACAACATGGATTTAGACCTAACTTATCAACCATCACGGCTCTAACTAAAGTTACAAATACTATTTACGAAAACATGGACAGTAAGAAGATATCCTTACTTGCTTTGTGTGACTTGTCGAAAGCTTTCGATAGTGTCAGCCACAACATTTTATTGGATAAGATGTACGAAATGGGAATTGACTCATTCTTGTTTAGTCATAATTTAAGCAATAGAACGCAATCAGTTCGTGTTGGAGACAATGTATCCTCAAAGCTGAACGTAAGTTTTGGCGTTCCTCAGGGATCTATTTTAGGCCCTATATTATTTACTATATATGTCAATGACCTCAGCACACAAGTAAAAGACTGCTCCCTAGTGCAATATGCAGACGACACACAAATTATACTTTCAAACTCAGTTGAAAACTTGCCTGATCTCATAAGAAAAACTGAAGAAACTTTAGAAAAAATTAAAAGATACTTTAATAGAAATGGTTTATTACTTAACATGAATAAAACTCAGTGCATGTTCATTGGTAGCAGGAATTTACTTTCTAGAATACCCAATGATACTGTGATACACGCTGGTGACACATGCATCCAACCCTGTGACTCCTTGAAAAATTTGGGTGTATTCTTTGATAAACATATGCTCTTTGACACACACATAACTGAGATGACTAAAAAAGCCTTCGGAGTACTGATGTTCATCAATAGAATAAAAGAGCTTTTTAGCAGTAAGGCCAGAAAAATTGTTATTCAAACACTTGTCCTTAGCGTTATTAACTATGGCATGATGATATGGGGCTCTGCCAATAAAACTCAGCAAAAGAGAGTGCAAAAACTGTATAATTTTTCGGCAAAAGTGGCTGTAGGAGGAAGATCAAGGTATGATCATGCTTCTCCAATACTAGATGAATTAAGATGGCTAAATGTTAACAAAAGGATTCAATATGAACAGTGCATATTTATGTATAATATTATCTATAATAAGTTCCCTAATTGGTTATTCACCATCCCAGCCGTGAGTCAGGTCAGTCAAAGAAGCACGAGGCAACAACACAATTTCCATATACCAAGAACCAACACGAACTACGGCCAAAGATTAATGTCTGTTAAAGGACCACGAGTGTGGAATGCCTTGCCCCCAGATATTAAAATTACGACAAATGCTCAAACATTTAAGACAAGCCTCAAACGTCACATGTTGCACCATGATCTTCCTCTTGGATTTTAATTACTATATGGAATAGATACATAGCTTTTAATTTACTTAGTTTATGTTACTTTTAGAAATTTTAACTGCTTGAAAATTCTATTTTATGTGTTATTTTTATATTCTTATTGTTTGATTTTTTGCTGCCAGTTGTATGACTTGCATCTTATTGGAAGAATTAGTAGGTATGATTTTCTTTTATATGTATATACACTCTTTATGGAAGAACAACCATTGTAATAATGGAAAATGACAATAAAACTAAACTCTCTCTCTCTGTGTGTGTGTGTCACTTTTACATAAACTTCCTCTTCTCTCTTTCTCTTCGTAATCATCTTTCATATCCATTTTCTCCTTTATTTTTCTCACTTTATTTCCTTTATGTCAGCTTAAGTCTCTCTCTCTCTCTCTCTCTCTCTCTCTCTCTCTCTCTCTCTCTCTCTCTCTCTCTCTCTCTCTCTCTCTCTCTCTCTCTCTCTCTCTCTCTCTCCTCCCCTGACTTGAGCGTAAAATTGCCACTCCGCTCCTCTCTTCTATCCTCCTATCAATTCCTCCCCCTTCCTCTCCCCTCCTCTGCTCATAGATACGCTGCGCCCTGTGGCTACTCCCGCCCTCTGTTGCATCACGTACAGCCAAGATGCAGGAACGAGTCATTTGGGATGGGCAGGTAAATGGTAAATATGGAAGGTATGAAGAGGTGGTGGTAGAAGCTTAGACAAAACAATGAGTCACGTGGGTTGGGAAATTAAAGGTAAGTCAAATAGTTACGTCTGCTTTTGTTTTCTTTATTTATTTATTGATTTTTTTCACGCTATGTATGAAGAGTCTACACACACACACACACACACACACACACACACACACACACACACACACACACACACACACACACACACACGTACGTTTCCGGTAACTATCACTGCCAACTTCACCATTACAAACTCCCTTCATTACCAAGCGAATTTATTAACCACCATCACCACCGCCACCGCCACCGCCACCACCACCACCACCGCCGCCACCATAACCATCACCTGCAGACTGGCGCCATTGCCATCACCACCACCGCCAGAAGCATCACCACTGCCGTGTGTGTGATCTGTGTGCAGCACCAGGGAACGGACTCAGACCAAGAGGAGAAGGAGGAGGAGGAGGAAGAGGAGGAGGAGGATTAGAAAGGAAAACCAAACAGCAGGAGATATTTTGGTCATTGTTAAGAGGTTGGTAGGAGGAGGACAAAGAGAACAATTACGAAGACTGGAAATACCACGGAAAAAAAGTGGATAATTGAACTCTGTATTAGAATAAAAAATATTTGTCAATATGAAGAAAATATACTGAAAGGAAGCAAGGAAGATAAGAGGAGGATAAAAGAACGAAAAACAAAAATCCTCCATTTTTTCATTACTGCACGACAACTTAATTTGAGCCAGTATATTTGTCATCACCAGTACTTCTCTTCCAGACGCAACACTTATATGTATTTTTATTTTCCATATATAATAAATTTTGTAGAATAACCTTCAAATCAACAAAATGGCAGTTAATCCTTCACTTTCTTCTCCTTACAATGAAGAGAAGCTTTCAATGCACATTTTAAAATAGTAATGCATTAAAATATACATAGCTTAATATTCATACCTTGAAAACCGTAATGCATTTTAAATATACATAGTTCAAGAGTGATTCCATTTTTCCTTCCTCTTGTTGCCCTACGCCAGTGTTCCTCTTACGTGAAAAATAGTAATAAATTCCTTTCATTAACAAAAACACACCCAATTCCATGTCCCTATAACTTTGACAGCGAGCGGCAACTCACTCAACTAAATCCAGATTAATATTGAAACCCTCGAGTGCAGAGAGAGATCACCTTTCACTTCACTCACTCACCTCAACATTCACTTCTACATTCATTGCTCACCCACGCAACACTCCACTCTCTGTCACCGCAATAAACGGCTCCTCTTTTTTTTTTTTTTTTTTTTTACCCGCAGTAAGCTTACACGATCCACCACCACACAATTCCAGTAATTCACACACATTTCCAGCCTGTCAGTGTCCTGTCCGTGTCCAATCGGTTTTCAAAAGATACATCAAAATCACCATGCTTTTTTTTTTTTTCTCAGATATCTTCGCTTCATATTCACTGGCACTCAGTGATACGTTCAGTTATTCATCCACTCATAATTATTCACATTTACTCATTACACTTCACCCTCTTTTGGATAAGCCTTTTTTTGACTGCTAAATTCAGGGAATGGCGCCTCAGTGGGTTTCTCTCTCTCTCTCTCTCTCTCTCTCTCTCTCTCTCTCTCTCTCTCTCTCTCTCTCTCTCTCTCTCTCTCTCTCTCTCTAGTCCAGTGTTCGCAAAATGCACCCAAGTTTATCTCTCTCTTCACCCATTTGCCTTTATTTTCCGCGGCTCTCACCTCCTCTCACCCCGCCCCGCCCCGGCCCGCCTCGCCCCGCTCCTCCTCCTCCCCACCTGAAGTCTACAAGAGCAGGGGAAGGAAAAAAGCAATATTAGCACTTTCCGTTTCCTCACCTGCCTCCTTCCCCTCCACCCCACTCTCTTTTCGCCTTCCCTTCCTCCTCCTCCTCCTCTTCTTCTCTACCATCTCTTCTTCATCTCGTCTTTAAATATTCTGTCTTTCTTATCTTTTTTTTTTCTATCTACGTGTGTTTCTTCGTTTCTCCTTTATCTTCTTCTTCCTCCTCCTCCTCCTCCTCCTCCTCCTCCGTTTTTTCTTCCTTCTCTTCCCTACATTTTTCTCTCCTCTTCACATCATTTTCACTCATAATAATTCTCAATTTTCTTCTCTTGTTTACATGTACTGTTTTTTTATGTTTCTCTCCATCATATTTCTTCTTCTCTTCTCTATTGTCTTTTTTTCTTTCATTCCCTCTTCACATCTTCTTTTCTTTTCTTATCCATGAGCTTCTTTTTTTATGCTTCTCCTTCTCTTCTTCTTCTTCCTCCTTCCCCTCCTCCTCCTCCTTCTCTTTTATTTCTCTCTTTCGTCCTCCTACTCAAATCATCCTCATTCTTCCTTTTTTTTTTTCCTTCATGTCGATTTTCTTTCCCTCCTCCTCCTCCTCCTCCTCCTCCTCCTCCTCCTCCTCCTCCTTTGGTCATCACCTCCCTTTCCTCCAATAGAATTCTCTCCCGCATCTCCTTAATTTCCACCTTTCCTTCTAGTCTCTACCCTTGGAATCCCTCCCTCCCCTTCTCCTCCTCCATCAACATCCCTCTTCCTCCTTTCCTTTCAATCTCTATTTCTCTTCGTATTTGTATTTTTTTCCCTACTCCTTCTTTTCCTCCTCTTTTTTTCTTTTACTTATCTTCTTCACCTCTCTTTCTTACATTTTCCACTTAAGATTGTTTTTTTTTTTACTCTTCTCACCAAACGGTTCTTCTTTTCTTGTTCCTGTTCTTCGTCACTCTTGATCATCATTTTTAACTTCCCTTCCTTATGCTCTCCATCTCTGGGTCTTCTCTTTCATACTCTCCTTCAAAAAACACAACTTTCTCCTCCTCCTCCTCTTCCTCCCCCTCCTACAGTTTCCACCCTTAGATATATTCCACCTCCTTCAAAAGCAGTTCTTCATCTTCCTCCCCCTCCAACAGTTTCCACCCTTAGATATATTCCTCCTCCTTCAAAAACAGTTCTTTATCTTCCTCCTCCTCCTCCTCCTCCTCTTCCTCCTCCCCCAAATATTTACTCCGATGACAAAAACTGGAGGCGACCCGTTTGTTCCTCTCCTCGACTCTCCCTTTGGCCAATAAAACGAATCACTTGACACACACACACACACACACACACACACACACACACACACACACACACACACACACACACAGTGAGTCATGAGCTGGTTTGCTTGTTCGGTTAAGACGACTGATAAACAGTGAGAGAGAGAGAGAGAGAGAGAGAGAGAGAGAGAGAGAGAGAGAGAGAGAGAGAGAGAGAGAGAGAGAGAGAGAGAGAGAGAGAGAGAGAGAGAGAGAGAGAGAGAGAGAGAGAGAGAGAGAGAGAGAGAGAGAGAGAGAGAGAGAGAGAGAGAGAGAGAGAGAGAGAGAGGTGTTGTGTTCAGTGTATCCGTTATGAGTTTATCTTTATTTTGCAGAGTTGTGTGTGTGAGTGTGTGTGTGTGTGTGTGTGTGTGTGTGTGTGTGTGTGTGTGTGTGTGTGTGTGTGTGTGTGTGTGATGAAGGATGATAAAAATGTCAAGCTCTGGGTAACAAAAAACGCAAAAGAGGTGTTAGTTTATAATTTTACTCAGTATAATCTCTAGTCAGAATCAATAACTTTTTTCATGTATTAGAGAAAAAAATCGTTCAAAAGCAGAAATAAATAAATAAATAAATACAATAAAAAACAAATAAAACAATGAAAGAAAATAAAGAGGCAAATAAAAATAAAATAATAAATAAAGGCTTCCTTCTATGTCGTACTTTAAAAGAAAACGGGAGGAGGAGAATGGAAAGAGACAGAAGCCAATTTATTTGTTTATTTATTTTATTTATTTTTATTTTTTTTTTCTCTCTGAGGTGTGTTGATGTTCCTCTTCTGAAACACCTCAAGTCGTAAGCAGGATGAAACAGAGAAACAAAAGAGAATTGCAGACTTTACGAGTAGAAAAGAAAAGAAGAGAGAGAGAGAGAGAGAGAGAGAGAGAGAGAGAGAGAGAGAGAGAGAGAGAGAGAGAGAGAGAGAGAGTCCTAACATAACTTACATTAAAAGAGCTGTGCAAAACACGAAGACGCCTATAAAAACTAAATAAATAAATAAATGAAAAAAATCGAGAGGATATATTTTCCTATTTGTAGGTAATGCAACGCTGAAAGGACGCAGTGGAACAAAAGGCAGCGTTCAAGAATATGCTGTCACTGAGAAACATTGTGTCGAACAGCGCTCAAATACACATAAGAGTTACAGTGTTTAGAGTAAAGGAATGAGAGAGAGAGAGAGAGAGAGAGAGAGAGAGAGAGAGAGAGAGAGAGAGAGAGAGAGAGAGAGAGAGAGAGAGAGAATGTCCTAACGTAAAATAATATAATACAAATGAGAATTGTAGAGATAAACAGTAGAAGGGATGAGAGAAAAAACCTAATTTAACCTGAGAGAAGCCTAATGTAACCTGAGAGAAGCCTAATGTAACCTGAGAGAAGCCTAATGTAACCTGACATAAACACTCATATTTCCTCTGTGGACTAATGGCGAGGCGAGGAAGGTGTGTGTGGATTTGAACTGAAGTGAAAGACGAGTGATTTGAAAGTGGTGCCTCAAGAGTGGCTGTTCTTTTTGTCACTTGGAATGGAAGAAAGGGACGTGAGGCTTTACATTATATGAAAAGAAAGTTGACATTAAGAAACTGGAAGTGTTAGTGACTTTTGGAGGAGTTATTAATGTAAGGAGAAGAAGGTACGAGAAATACAGGTTAAGTCAACGGAAAGATAAACTAAAACAAGACAGCGGCCACAGACATACCAATCCAACAAGGTTTTACTTACTCGTTTATAGAATCTCACCTTCGCTTCCTTGATTCTCACCTCAGCAAGTGTAATCACAGGCCAATCACCTACACAAACAAGCAACTTCCCATATGGCCTCCATACTTATCTCTCACCTCACAAGCTTAACTACTTTACCTGCACTCTGATCACCATTGCATCCTAATCACTCACAATCTCACGACTTACACATTAATTCCATCCACTGAGTAATAATTTAACATTGTTTCCATTAGCAAACTCTTACCTTCACTCCTTCACGCCTCCTTCAGCGTCCCGCCACGAGTCCTCCACTCCTCAACCTCTCTCTCTCTCTCTCTCTCTCTCTCGCTGCTGGTGGTAACAGGGCCCGAGCGCGGACGACAGGCTGGAAGAACACGAGACAATGATTCATGTTCTGAAGCACTTCTGCGCCACACCTCCACTTAACAGATAAGACTCGAAATGAAATTGCACAGGTTCTCAAAGATATCTTTATGGTTCTAGTGACAGACTAACACAATCTCTATATTATTAACAGGAGAAACGCATTTGAGAGCCCGGCTAATCATCTATGTGGCCTTTGAAAAAAAAAAAAAAAAGACGTGGTGAAGCAGCACAGCGTTACAGAGTACGTATGTAGCTGTACTCGTAATGCAAGTTTTTTTTTTTTTTTTCTATCAGTATTATTAACATGTGTGCGTTGGTATGTGTGCTGGCTTGTACAAGTAGTTATAGATTTACTAAAAATATCGTTTTTTTTTTCGTTTTTTTGTTTGTAGTTAACGAGTGTTTGAATGATTGTTAATCTCTCTCTCTCTCTCTCTCTCTCTCTCTCTGATACTACTAATACTACGACGTACCGAACACTACTATTACTACTACTAGTGCTACTACATCTGAATTAATATATATAGAGAGAGAGAGAGAGAGAGAGAGAGAGAGAGAGAGAGAGAGAGAGAGAGAGAGAGAGAGAGAGAGAGAGAGAGAGAGAGAGAGAGAGAGAGAGAGAGAGAGAGAGAGAGAGAGAGAGAGAGAGAGAGAGAACATAAGAACATAAGAACATAAGAAATAAGGGAAGCTGCAAGAAGCGACCAGGCTTACACGTGGCAGTCCCTGTATGAAACACTCCTACCTATTTCCATCTGTTATCCCCATCCATAAACTTGTCTAATCTTCTCTTAAAGCTCTCTAGTGTCCTAGCACTAACTACATGATTACTGAGTCCGTTCCACTCATCTACCACTCTATTCGAGAACCAATTTTTTCCTATCTCCTTCCTAAACCTAAATTTTTCAAGCTTGAACCCGTTATTTCTTGTTCTACCCTGGTTGCTGATCCTAAGAATTTTGCTTACATCTCCCTTGTTATAACCCTTATACCACTTAAAGACTTCTATCAGGTCCCCTCTTAACCTACGTCTCTCTAGAGAATGTAAATTTAACCGCTTCAACCTCGCTTCGTAAGGAATACTCCTCATCCCCTGTATCCTTTTAGTCATTCTCCTCTGTACTGATTCTAATAGACCTATATCTTTCCTGTAATGTGGGGACCAGAACTGCACAGCGTAGTCTAGATGAGGTCTGACCAGCGCCAAGTATAACTTTAATATTACTTCCGGCCTTCTACTTTTAACACTCCTAAAAATGAATCCTAGTACCCTATTTGCCTTGTTTCTGGCTTCTATGCATTGTTTCCCTAGACGGAGTTCAGAGCTAACTATAACTCCTAAATCTTTCTCGTACCCTGTACCTACCAGAGTTTGGGTGTTTAATGTGTACCTATTGTGTGGGTTTCCTCTACCTACGCTAAGGACTTTGCATTTATCGATATTAAATTGCATTTGCCATCTATCCGTCCATTCATTCATTCTATCTAAGTCTGTCTGCAAGGCGATGGCATCCGCTTCTGACCTAATTAATCTACCTATCTTTGTGTCATCCGCAAATTTACTAACATCGCTACTAATTCCACTATCCAAGTCATTGATATATATTAGAAATAATAATGGCCCTAATACTGATCCCTGTGGCACCCCACTAATGACATGACCCCACTCGGATTTCGAGCCGTTTATTAGCACTCTCTGTCGCCTGTTACCAAGCCATGACCCTATCCAACCTAACACCTTCCCATCTATCCCGTGCGCCCTAACCTTTCTCAGGAGCCTTTGATGGGGCACCTTGTCGAATGCTTTACTAAAGTCCAGATATAAGATATCATAACTATCACCATTATCTACTGCCTCGTACACCTTACTGTAAAAACTTAACAAGTTTGTCAGGCAAGACTTCCCCTTCGTGAAGCCATGCTGTGACTGATTTATCAAGTTATGTTTGTCTAAATGTTCCCTAATGTTCCTGGCTATTATTGACTCTAACATTTTACCTACAACTGAAGTTAAGCTGACAGGTCTATAATTAGACGCTAAAGTCTTATCCCCTTTCTTAAAGATGGGTACTACATTAGCCTGCCTCCACATTTCTGGTACCTCACCCGACTCCAGTGATTTCCTAAAGACAGAAACTAACGGCTCACTAATAATCTTTTTACATTCCTTCAGTACTCTGGGATATATTTCATCAGGTCCTGGTGACTTGAACTTTTTTAGCCTATCTATCTCCTGCTCCACTATCTCCCTAGTTATGGAAATATCCGTCAGCTTCTCATACTCATCTGCTCTAAACACCTGTTCACTATCTGGCATATCCTGCATGTTTTCCTGAGTGAAGACAGTTAAAAAATAATCATTCAGAAGTTTACTAATCTCCTCCCCAGAACTAACCAGCTCCCCATCTGCTGCCTTTAATGGACCTACAGTATCCTTATTTTTCGTCCTGTATACCTGATAAAATCCCTTGGGGTCCGTCTTCGCCTGGCTGGCTACCTTTAATTCATAATTGTCCTTAGCTTTCCTCGTTAACTTCCTGACTGTTCTAACTAATTCATTATACTGTGTCCTTAAAACTTCCTCACCTGCCCTTAATCTCTTATATATACTTCTCTTACGCCCTATATAATGCTTTAACCTAGCAGTCATCCATTTAGGGTCATTTTTTTGTGATCTTATTGTTTTATACGGGATATTTGCTAATTGACCTGTATGAACTTTATCTACGAAATATTTATACAATTCATCTACATTTACTTCACCTAAACCCCTCATCTCGTTCCCTACCATCCTCTCCCCTCCCTCATCAACTCGCCTCGACCTTACCTCTCTCATTTCAGAAAGAGAGAGAGAGAGAGAGAGAGAGAGAGAGAGAGAGAGAGAGAGAGAGAGAGAGAGAGAGAGAGAGGAAATATTTGTCACTTTTATAAATGATGCGTTATCAGATAAACTTGGAAATTTACCACTTTAAGAATTAACACGTCAGTGACACACACACACACACAGAGACACACACACTCTCTCTCTCTCTCTCTCTCTCTCTCTCTCTCTCTCTCTCTCTCTCTCTGTGTGTGTGTGTGTGTGTGTGTGTGTGTGTGTGTGTGTGTGAGAGAGAGGACATGCATGGGTGGGCACAAGGAGTAGTAGTATTCATACACGCCAGAGTGAGCACCGCAACTAGATCTTTTTTTTGTGTTGTTTTTCCCACTCTACATAAAGTGTAAAGATCAAATGACTTGGAACATTTCATTCCACATATCCCTTACTGCATATTTATATGTAAGATTTACGCAGGCAGTTATTTATTCTATTTATTTGTTTATTTTGTTTATTTTTTTATTTATTTTTGTCAAAGTTTCATATTTCAGTGTTGTCTCTCTTGGATAATTAACAAGTAGAGCTTCCACATTATGTTGACAAAATTAGTAGTGTCAAATTAAAGTAACATTGTATGACGCTAAAATAAATAAAAAAAAATCAATAAATAAAATAAAAGTACTTATTGCTTGCTTGGATGCTGCACAAGGTAACTCTTATACTAACTGTTAACGTATCTTGTGTGGTGAAGACTGGTGCTATTGCATTGTGTGTGTTGCAGCTGTTTACATGTGAAAGCTTTATTCATACACTATATTACAATATATATTTGTATCTTTTGCTTAATGTCAATATGTCTGTTTGAATAACTTAAGCTTATTAAGAATCTTACCTTATTACTAATTTGTTCCTGACTCTTGGACTTGTACCAAACAGGACGTATACCAAAAAAACTTTTCTCTATCAGAAATACAGAGGGTGTCCGAGTTACGAGGTAACGAGTTATGAATGTTCAGAGATACGAGCAGTCTACTCGCAAAATGAAACTGTGCTCTCGATATTGTTCTCTTGGCTAGCCTGAAGTTCAAATGTGGCACTATGCGCCATATTTAGCTAGTATGCTGCTTCGCCACTACCCACGCAGCACAGCCGCACAGCGAATAATAATAAATAAATAAATAAATAAATAAATAAATAAAAATAAATAAACAAATAAATAAAATTACCTGTCAATCCAAAAAGCAGTAAACAGCAGTCTGAAGCACAGCAGCACAGCAGCACACCATCATAAGGCACCATTGTCAACTGATGAGAGTGAAGCCAGTGCCTCCTCCCAGTACTTCCAAAATGAAAACACGTCACCAGTAGCCAGCGCTCACTACCTCTCAGGAAGGAACATCGCTCACCCATGCAGGTGGGGAGCATGTGCATCACCCCCAACCTACACCGGCAGTTCCCGCTCTTAGGCCCCCCTTTATTCCCAGTCTCCTCCCCCTCCTGCTTCCCATTGCTCCCCTGAAACCTACGCCCGCATCGCCTCGACCCCAGCAGCGAGGCCTCACCAGGGGATTGGAGGACCACTTCTCACTCGTGGGTGGGTCAACACAGATCAAATGTAACAAGGCCACGTCTTTCGCATCCTGGACAACGATTAGTCTCTAATTCCCGTGAGAGGCACACAGTTCCCCACTACACACATTACAACCATGCAAAACATGTGGCTAACTATTCTCGCAGTTCTTACCATGTATCAGAAAACAACAACACACACAACAAAAAGATAGGATTCTTTAACTGTGGGGAATTTAATCACATGCAAGCAAGTTGTAGATTTGACCATAAACTCCAGTGCCAACAATGCCATTCCCTGGGACATAAAAACAAACTTTGTAGCTACTATTGTTAAAATCTTGGCGATGACGAACCTGCCGCTGTGAACTCAAAGAAGGATTCGCTAATTGTAGGACATATTAATGCACAATCATTGATATCAAGTTTAGATGAAGTAAAGTTATTGTTAACCGACAGAAGCATTGATGCTTTGTGTGAGTGAGACATGGCTGCATGCAGACACTCCAGGTGGTTATGTTCACATTGATGGAGATATGGTATTTAGATGTGACAATGGACGAGGAGGTGGTGTCTGCATGCATGTAAAGAGTACTTTAAATCCTTCTCTCATTATACTAGGTGTGCCAGGACAGGTAGGAGTGGAAGACGTATGGGTTCAGATGCAATGCAGGAAGCTGCCTGCCGTTGTCATTGGATGTGTGTATCGACACCCTAAAGCTTTAGCCTCATCCTTTGACAACATACAGGAGGTTTTCAAGGTGGTGTGTTTGCGAGGCAAAAGTGTTTTTATCTTGGCTGATTTTAATGATGATATGTTGATATAAGGAAATAGAATTAGCAAAATAATAAGAGATAAGTTGATTCAGTTTTATTAATAAACCCACAAGAAAAACCTGACATTGAGCTACTCTACTGGATCTTATTATAACTAATAAACCTGAGGTAGTTTTATCCCTTGACGTGGTCCCTCAGTTAATTGCAGATCATGATCTCGTGTCCGTCGCTATAAATGTAAGAAAACCTCGCAAAATACCGGTGATAAAAAGCCTCCCTGATCTGAAGCACTGTGATAAAGACACTTTCTGTTTGCTGCTTTTATACAATGTGTATTGTATCAATAATGTGTTTTTAACTGACGACCTTAACAAACAAGTGTATAATTTTAATGAGGTTTTTAGTTTTCCTCTTGATGTGTGTGCCCCTGTTGTGACTAAAGCTGTGAAACAACCACTTTGGTGGATAATAAACTATTTAATCTAATCTAATCTAATCTAATCTCTCTCTCTCTCTCTCTCTCTCTCTCTCTCTCTCTCTCTCTCTCTCTCTCTCTCTCTCTCTCTCTCTCTCTCTCTCTCTCTCTCTGTCACCGTGGTGGAAGATATTAGAGGTGGGTGTGGGAGAGGCTTGTTTGAGATTCCAAGTTGTGAGCGCCGCGTCCGTATGACAGCATACAAGCTGTTTTCCCTCATGATGCCCCGACATGGATCTGTAAAAATTAGGTTAGGTTAGGAACATGTTAAGTTAGGGTAGGAATGTTTTTTTTAAGCTTCCAGTGACAGATTAACAAGATTTCCGCATTAGTGGCAGGAGAAACACTATTTCAGTATGTTGTAGTGTAAGTTATAGGGTTTTTTTTAATGATGTTCTTATGGTTCAGATTAACAAGATATCTGCATCATTAACAAGAGAAACACCTTTTTAACGGGCTGTAGTTGCAAGGGTTTTTAATGTTTTTTTTTTTTTTTTTTTTTTTTTTTTTTTTCGTAGTATTGACACCATCCGCGTCACCGTTCCCGCAAGACAGATGACGGCGCAAGTAGTCTGGCCTCCCAAGACAACCCTCATTCAGCGGTTGAGGGTCATGACAGCACACGCGGAGCTGAAACCATCCCCTTGAGTGTCGGCCCAACACACCACTCACTCTGGTGCCAAGGTTAAGAGTGGTGACTGCCTGAGTGGCGCTGCTTCCCTCAGTGCCTCGGTGGTTAGTGGCGCAGGGGAGCTGACGGACACGCTTTTGTAGGAGTGAGTTTCCTGAGTTTCTGAAGCGAGATATAGACCTTATGAACGTAGATATGTGTAGCGCACCGAAGATAAGGCGAAGCGCAGGCACACAGCAGGCAGACAGCGGGAGACAGCAGCAGCAATAGAGTTGTGTGCCGAGGTGTGGCACACTCAGATCGCGGAGCCATGAAGACAGGCGGGTCGCTGGTCGCTTTGTACTTCCTGGTGTTCGCGGGCAGTACCTCGTGATGTCCTAGTGCCTTCAATGTCTCCACTGTAGTTGTGTCAAAGAATTGTGTGGTTTTTCATGTATTTTCACGTGTTTCATGTGTTTATTTAGTGCTTGATCAAGATGTGAGAAACGGTACTCTCTGTGGTCCTTGCATGCAGTGACCCTGTGTGTTATTATCACTTGTACTGTGTTAATATACTTCATTTATTACGCGGTGATCAAAATATTGTATGTTGTGTGTGTTGATACAAGTGTTTAGTGATGGAGAGTGAGCGTCACTGTGTTACGTGTGGCTCTAAATGAGTCCTCCATATTATCTGAAACAATGTGTAATTCATTGTTTAGTGTACGATTTGCCTCATTCTATTCACTTGACTTGACCTGAACACTGGAATAAGTCATCATTTGCAGTCATTGCTATTAGCTTGCATGTGTAGGCACAACCTGAGTATTTGCAAACCACTAAGAGAGAGAGAGAGAGAGAGAGAGAGAGGTTTCTATAAAAGCATGGCTGCATTATTGCCAAACACTTCCGTGGTGACGCCTCCTCGCCTTGCAGGTTCTCGCAGGAGCCTCAGACAGCTTGTGCCGGGATCTTTTCACTGTAACGTGGGCTGTGGCGGCGGCGGGGGACAGGTGGCGTCTGTGAGATAAATAATCAGAGGTGGCACTCAGCGAGAACACGGCTCCCCCTCACCACCTCGCCTTCTCGCCTCCTGGCCGGGGATAAACACTTGACGCTAAACTTGCCCACCACAATATAGTGAGATGGAGCACTTCTGTGTGTGTGTGTGTGTGTGTGTGTGTGTGTGTGTGTGTGTGTGTGTGTGTGTGTGTGTGTGTGTGTGTGTGTGTGTGTGTAATCTGCAATACCTCCATTAATTTTTTCTCCTTCACTTCTTTCAGGTGAGCCATCTCTTCTATCCTTGGTAGTTACTTGTGTCTTGCCAGAGGCACTAATGGAGTCACTTCATCCTGTCAACTTTCCCTAATACATCTCAGTAACCTGCAGGTAGCCACTAAGTGTCACTGAGCCACAGCATTCATTCTTGCCCGTCGCCACTGCTGTCTTACTGGGTCGAGTCCCTCAGTCACTTCATTCCTTGAGAACTCTCTTACTCTGAGATCTAAGGCATTTATCTCTTCTTTGCTTCTTTCCACACATCCATACCCATTGTAGCTGCTTACTACACAATAACAAGTCTGTTTAATATACAAGCAATTCTTATCGTCTTCACATCTCGTTAATCTGTGCCCTTCATTCCCGCCAGCTTCTCTTGCTCTCTCACTGCATTCAAGTTCCCTATAAAAATGATGAGATCTCTGAGGAATGTCTCTCTTTCACTGCTTTTTTTACTCGTCCATCCTTTCATGTCCCCCCTTCAGTTATCCATCACAGCCCCTTCCTCTTCTGGAAGTCTACAGTGTGTATCAGAAATCTCTAAGGAGTTTCTCTCTTCTTCACTACTCTTCACTCGTATAGTTCCTTCATCCTTCGCGGTGTCTCTCGTCTTACCATTAGTTACCCATTGCAATCTCTTCACCGTTGAAAAACTCTACAAGTCTGCAAATGATTCCTCTCCTTGTCTTCCACTCCACTTCTTTTCTCTCATCTCTGGCTGGCCTCTCCTACTCTCGTGTTAGGTCTACTACACTCACTTCATTCCGTCAAATTTCTCTACTGAGTATTTGGAATCTGCAACGATCTTCTCTCTCCCTCTTCACTTCCTTCCACCCGCAGGCTCAGAAGGTCTATTGCTCATCAGCTGTTCCTTTCTTATATCTTTACTGCATTGACTGACTGACTAACCTCACTCGAAGCTTTCCTTTCCTCTCCCTTATTGATTTTTTTTTACTCTGACATCACAAGTCACCCAGTATTCTTTCCTCGCCTAACCAGGGCCGTTTCTGGCATTCTGGCGTCTCATGCGAAGGGCTTCTTGGTGCCCCTCTGTCGTGGAACTATGATAGATGGATTCCCAGCCCTCTAAGGGGGTTACAACCACTCCTTTCACATTTAAGTGTATCAATCTAGTAAATTCTGAGAGGAAAAAACCTGAATTCGTAAATATGATAGGCTACTTTCTTCAACGTGATTATGCACAAGACACAGTAGCAGTTTCTCTTCAAGTTTAGCAATTACAAAGTACACTAATATAACAGAGATAAGAATGAAAATGTGAAAAGTTTGAGAGATGAACAGACCCGAAGCAAGATACCATAGTCTGCCATGAGAGAGAACGACAGGAAGCCTTACCCGTAAGAGAAAACGGAAAGTAAAGGGCACACACTATAAAAATTACCCTCCATGTTATATCCTATATGTAAAGGTATTACTTCCAGAACTATTGAAATATGTGTAGAAAAAATAAATAAAAAAAATGATAATAGATAAAAATTTGACAACTGTTCATCCTAATCACATACAGTAATGCACAGACAAAGCTAAACTCAGCAAAGGCTCTCCTTTCACTTACTTCCATTGCCCCAACAAGACACTTAACATGTAGCAATTTCCCTTTCCCACAAACATTCTACCATAACTGCATCTACAATTGCTTACACAAACCTTTCTGCATGCCTTTTACTTTCATCTCATGGGAAACCTGAACTGAAAACCTTTTCCCCACGTATATTACTTTTCTCAAGTGTATTTGCCCTTATTAAGAACACTAACTGCTTAGCATGTCAAAACTCCGCCAAGCCTCGCCTCTCGCTCGCTGTCTCCTCCCTGCATCGGACAGACGTGTCAGCGCAGTGTTGCTCAGGCACAGGGGAAGAGCGCCGAGCTGTGCGGTGTCGGCTCCTCTGCTGATCCAGCCTGTCAACATGCAGACAATAAGTCCCCAAGAGAAGGCTAGATCTGCATCAGCCAGCAGTCCACTGATCACCGCGAATACAGTACGACACTGACAAAGAATGAAGTGTACGTGAGGCCTGCATATCACTGAAATAAATCACCCGTGGGCTTAAGCATGCTGGAATAAAATACAAACGAAATGTACAGGACAAACCATAAGTTATGTGCAGTGGTGCACTACAAAGACTCACATAAGAGTTGTGGCTGAGTGGCACTTTCCTATGAAGCACTAAAGAGGCAAACACTACGCACTAACATAATCCTTTACTTAACAAGACAGAAACCCACCGGTGCATTCCTTACATCAGCTCAGAGTGGGACTGTGCTATTTGTGCAACATGGAAAGAAAACAGCCAGACAAGTTTTTGGTGTATAAAGCATCACTACACCTCCTTATACAGTACTAACTGAGAGTAGGGCTGCTACTTACCAAATGTGCCTTCTAATCCTGCTTAAATCAACATTTAAATTGCTCATTATGACACTTACAAGAAATTATGATTAAAATATTATTACATACAGAATATTACTCATAAACACACAAAAAAAATATAAAAAAAAATATGAAGTGTTAAGGAAAAAAGGTGACAAATGTGCACTTATGTTTAAATATAGTCAATACATGCATTTGCATATATAACACATCAAGCCCATGTCACCATTCCTCACTAACTTCACTACGACACTACAATATATATATATATATATATATATATATATATATATATATATATATATATATATATATATATATATATATATATATATATATATATATATATATATATATATATATATATATATATATTAGACGCCTATTGCGCATTATTTTTGCTACTGGTGTGTACCTAAACTTGACTTAAACATTGTGATCCTTTAAACAAAATTAATAAAAAAAATATGGATAGTGCTTTCAAAATCCTTTTTTTTTCTTTCCTTTTATTCGCATCCTTAAAAAGATCTATGAAAACAAATAGTTTTTTCCAAGTATTATTATTTTTTTCTTATTCACGTCCATTAAACAAAATTAATAAAAATAAATTGATAGTGGTTTTTTTTCTTACTCTCTTCCTCTTGTGTGTGTGTGTGTGTGTGTGTGTGTGTGTGTGTGTGTGTGTGTGTGTGTGTGTGTGTGTGTGTGTGTGTGTGTGTGTGTGTGTGTGTGTGTGTGTGTGTGTGTGTGTGTGTGTGTGTGTGTGTGTGTGTGTGTGTGTGTGTGTGTGTGTGTGTGTGTGTGTGTGTGTGTGTGTGTGTGTGTGTGTGTGTGTGTGTGTGTGTGTGTGTGTGTGTGTGTGTGTGTGTAAGAAGCATAAGATACTTTCTTGTCGTTCCGCTTATCTCTGTTTGCCGTCGCCTCTGTGTTCCTGCTGCGTCCACCTCTCACTACAGCCTGCAGTCATCTGCCTCACTTGTGCCTTCCTCAAGGAGACAGGACATCTGCTAAGCCGAGGGGAAGTGAAGCAAAGGAATGGAAACACACAAGAGGGTAAAGGAAATACTGTTGAACTAGAGATAAAATATATATATATATATATATATATATATATATATATATATATATATATATATATATATATATATATATATATATATATATATATATATATATATATATATATATATATATATATATATATATATATATATATATATATATATATATATATATATATATATATATATATATATATATATATATATATATATATATATATATATATATATATATATATATATATATATATATATATATATATATATATATATATATATATATATATATATATATATATATATATATATATATATATATATATATATATATATATATATATATATATATATATATATCATTAATGTTCTTCACAATCCAGATTTTTTATTTATTAATTAATTAATTAATAAATTAATTTATTTATTTTTATTTATTTATTTTTTTGCCTCCTACGAATTGCAAGTATTATCAAAGTAAACACAAGGTCAAATGAATCCAAGAATTCAAACAAAGACAGTAAAGAATGAACATGTTACTAAATTGGCTGCTCTTTCCCTATAACTGATTCATGTTACATTCATTCCAAAAAAGAACAGAAGGTAAAATGAACAAAAAAAAAAAATAAAAAGAGGTCTTTGATAGATATTAGTAAAGAGTGACTTGGACTTGAACTCGTTGGACTTTTCAGCGGCTTGAGGGGAGACATGTTGAGAGAGACTGGAGAATGACTGCTAGAAATGGAGGGGCTCTAGAATAAGATGTAAGCAAGTGGAAGAATGAGATAGACAGAGTGGTGAAGCATGTGGGATTGAGTGAATGGAAGAATAAGATGGAACATAAGAGTACTTTAGAGAGGTATAGAGAGAAAAAAAGGCCCCAATGTATGAAAAGAGGCATGAGGGAAGCCTGGTTGGTGATCATCTCTTCCGAGCAAGGGCTCAGTGTATGGATGTGAACGCAAGGAGTCACAGATGGTCTGAGTGTTGAAGCAAAGTGTGCCAGATGTGTGACATGGGAGAGGATGAGACGGTGGGGCATGTAGTGCTGGGGTGTGTGAAGTATGCCAGACACAGCGATGAGATGATGCAAGTGGTGCTGAGGGAACTGGGGAACGTCAGATTGGAGAAGAAAGGAAGGGGGTGGAAGGCGTTGCTGCCGGGACGGTGTGAGGAGACGAATGACAGGATGATTGAGGCTGTGAAAGACAAAACGTGTCGTGCTAGATGTAGTAGGAATTAGTGGTGTGAAACATGATGCCTGTTTTTCTGTTTGCTGCTATTTTCCGTTTCCCTACAAGAGTTGAAGCTATGAAGGCCTGGTTCAGGAATATTCTCCAGCCACCTGTAGCATCAACATCAAGATCAAGATCAAGCCACTGTGTTGTCATTGTGTTATTTTCCTTATTTGCTGTTGTTTCCCTTGTGTTTGTCTTCTTTATTGTTATTTTATCTTTATTTATCTATTTTTTTATGCCAGTTTTGTGAGGTTTGGTCTAGTTTTGGTCTGAGTGAGGAGAGAGCAGCCACAACGCCCGCCCTGAACGCCACTGAAGATAGAAACATGCAGGGACAGTGTGAGTGAGGGGGGGCAGGAACGTAACAAAGTGAAACAATGACAGAGACAGAGAGAGAGAGAGAGAGAGAGAGAGAGAGAGAGAGAGAGAGAGAGAGAGAGAGAGAGAGAGAGAGAGAGAGAGAGAGAGAGAGAGAGAGAGAGAGAGAGAGTAGGTGACAGAAAGAGGCGGGGGAAAAAGAGAGAAAAAAAGAAAATTAAAGATAAAACATAAGGAGCATTGAGCGAGGGAGAGGAGCAGTGTGAGAGAGTGAGAGTGAGAGGGGAGTGGGTAGGTGACTACGACGGAAGAAAGAGAGAAATTAAGAGAATTTAAGATAGAAACATGGATGGACAGAGAGAGAGAGAGAGAGAGAGAGAGAGGGTGGGGGGGACAGGGGAAATGCTTTCCAGTCAGTGAAGGAATGGATGAACTTTAAATGCTGAAAAGTAAGCAAGTTTTCAGACAAAGGGAAGACTCAGTACTGCCACATTTTTGGATGCAGCTGACTAGTAAATAACTCCACACAACAGGACACCTGACCGTTTTCTTTTCTGTGGCCTTGTATTTGACCAGTCGGGGGACCGTCAGTCACACGCGAGGGGCGCAGGTAACGTCCTGTCCTTGAAACAAACGTAAAAGTAGAAATGCCAACCAAACTCTGTCTGACTCAGTATGCTCACTACCATCTCTGACTGACGCCATCACGAAAGACAGATTCTTCAACAGTAGCGTGGTAGTTGTCTTGCAGCATTTAAAATCACCTTTATGTGGAGGTATGTCTGCTTCGAAATCCGGCATCAAATGTGCTTGGTGGTGGTGGTGGTGGTGGTTGTAGAGGTGGTGCTGCAGGTGGTATCAGCAGTGGCAGTGTGTGTGGTAGTGAACATGGCATTAGTTGTGGCAATAAATGTGGTGCATATGAACAGGTTTTCTTGTAACTGTTGTGGCTGTGGTGGTGTGATGACTGGAGCGGCGACAGTGTCACTGGTACAAGAGTTTGCGTGAAAAAGGTGCAAGAACACAAACGTTTCATTGCAGGAAATGTTGCTCTTCCATTGCGTGTTGGCTCTAAGGCGTCGCTGAGGCGGCGTCGCTGTACACTGCCAGATTAATGGTCCCTCACCCTTCACTCGCTGTCAGGTTATCTCGGATCGAGAGATTTCTTCACCCATGACACACAAGTAACGTCAGTCTACCGTTGGTGCATGTTAACTACATTTCCTTGTATATTGCTATTAAACTTAAACTGTTGCTACACAGATTTTGATATTTTTGCGTTCACTGCCAAGTAATAAAAGTTTGCAATCATTTAAAAGAAAAATCATTGACCGTAGTAGCATTTACCTTATAAATATTTTCTTCTCCCCATTACATATATTTCTCTCTTCTTTTCCTTGTCCCTTGCTTGGTGCCACTCGTGTGGGGAGAAGGCACAAGTCCCCAACGGAGGCTGTCACAACCAGATGGAAAGAAAAGAAAACCCAAGTGAAAACACCACAGTTCTTGACACTCCAGCCTCTCCAAGCTTCCTAACTCTCGCCCCTTGCTTGGCTTCAGTCACAGTAACAGTAACAACACTCATGATAAAACAGAACAGAGGAACGTGTACCTACAAACGCTGCAACCCAACACATCAGGGTACAAGAAAGTTCGCACTCCCGAGTCTTTATACACCTGTGGCGCTGCGGGGCCCTCACCATTCCGGCCAGTAGTTCCCGCCAGCGTGAGGAGTGCTTGGGAAGACTGCTGGAGCCGCCGCCACAGCTCATGATGCTAGAGAAGGGACATGTATGGTAGCCTGTCTGTGGCTGTTAGCGCCGGGCTGCCCACCACCAATATGGAGGCCAAAGAAAACTGAGAGGTGCAGGAAGAGGGCCAAGGAGAGAAGAATGGGAGGAGAGGCAACAGTGAAGGGAAACAGGTGAGAATCGTGAGGAAGATAACAGAGAGAGAGAGAGAGAGAGAGAGAGAGAGAGAGAGAGAGAGAGAGAGAGAGAGAGAGAGAGAGAGAGAGAGAGAAGGAGGAATAGAGTGACAGATGGGGAAAGCTGAGACCAAGAGTGACAAGGAGGAAAGGAGAGATGGAAAGGAAAGAAGGAAAAGAATGGAAAAAGAGCGTGATAATGAGGTAGAAGGAATAAGGAAAATGGCTATGTTAATAATGACTATGTTAATAAGGTGTGACAATAATCGCAACATTAAGCAGCATGACACCAGTGTGAAAAACAACACCCAATGACTGCTCATATAAAAAAAAAAAACGGTCAAAAAAAAGAGAAAAGAGAGAAAGATGATGGGATAGTGGAGAGAGAGAGAGAGAGAGAGAGAGAGAGAGAGAGAGAGAGAGAGAGAGAGAGAGAGAGAGAGAGAGAGAGAGAGAGAGAGAGAGAGAGAGAGAGAGAGAGAGAGAGAGAGAGAGAAAGCCAGGAGATGAAAGGAACATTGATACTTGAATACTGTTGTTGTTAGTTTCATGTACTTACAGTGAGGCCCAAAACTTTCCTGTGCACGTGGAATAACTGAGTTGCCGGTGACTGCTCGTCCGTCTAGAGGAGAGAAACGCCCGTTTTCGCTATCTTTCGTCCCCGACCGCTCACCACAGAAAACGATTCACAGCTTTACTCGGGGAAACTAAACTAGCTTTGTCTCCATTTACTTATCATCTTTCAGCACATAATCGCGTATTTTCATGAGGTTACAGGGCAGCCTTATCAAGGGGTCTTTAAATAGATGAATGTAGGGAGCTTGACTGAGGTGATTATTAATTACAGGCACTTCTATTATGAGATTTATGAGCCTTAAATAATTTAATTCGTAAAGTTGAACCCAGCACACACACACACACACACACACACACACACACACACACACACACACACACACACACACACACACACACACACACACACACACCTTCCTGTTAAACCTGAGTAAACACTGACAAGAGAAGAGAAAATAGACCAAAAGACAAGGATTGAATAAAACAAAGCACACAAGCAGAAAATAGAAAAAAAATGAGTGTAAGGTGACCACGATACATTGGGAACTGATGAGTGGAGAAGTGGTTTCCCTGTACACGAAGGCTAGCGGTCACACACACACACACACACACACACACGAGAGGTACACTTGCGTATGAGAACAATCCTTTCACTAATGCAAGGAGACAACAAGTGCCGCAGACACAGAGGAACACACCACGCAGCTTCACTGGGATCTGAATATTTGCAAGCGTCTCAGTGTCTCTCCTCGACTGCCTGTAACAGCCTCTAGTACATGTTGTGAGGGTTTTCAAGTTTTTAGCGGAGGTTCAACAAAGATTTTGTTTCATTATTCGAAAAAATACTCTTGAGATAGAAAGGTAATCTCTTTGTCTTTTGAAAACAGTCCTTATGACATGACAAGGCGCTACAGATCAAAGGCTGTGGTCTGCTGCTGTCTGTGAAACTCGTGACAGTGTGGACGATGCAGGAAGTCTCACACCTACCATTCCTCTTACTGATGGGCAGCAGGGGGCGTTAGACAAGGGGAAGTGACATTAATTGCTTCATTCTAAACGCCACAACAACGGGATCAA
>NW_026973675.1:1582500-1602500 GCF_035594125.1 Scylla paramamosain | reverse complement strand
GAGAGAGAGAGAGAGAGAGAGAGAGAGAGAGAGAGAGAGAGAGAGAGTGCCAGATCGTGATATGGGAAAGGATGAAATAGTGGAACGTGATGGAGTGTGTGAGGTATATGCTTCTCTCTCTCTCTCTCTCTCTCTCTCTCTCTCTCTCTCTCTCTCTCTCTCTCTCTCTCTCTCTCTCTCTCTCTCTCTCTCCTAGTAGATGTAGTAGTAGAAGTAGTGCCTCAGTTTCCATTATGAAGAGGAGCAAGGTCATCGTACACTTGGCAGCAGTGAGTGGCCGCCAGCAGGAGCTGGTGCTCAAGGTCACGGGAGTGCAAGTTACATTATTGTTTGTAAGCCGTGAGGCACATGAAGCACACGTCACTATCACCACCCTTGGCTTGACACACTCTCCCACAACACCAACAACAAGCATCCTGGCGTGTGTGTGTGTTACAGGCGCCTTGTTGCCCCAACACGGCTTTTATTGCTAAAAGATTTATTTGACATTCCAGGGAAGCAGCAGAGAGGCAAACAGCGTGAAGGAAGCCAGCAAGACAGAGGCAGGGCAGCCTCAAAGAAGGCCACCAAAACAGAGGCAGGAACCCTCAACCAAGGTGTGTTGCACTCATCACTGTTGCAAAAAAAATATTATATATATATATATATATATATATATATTATATATATATATTATATATATATATATATATATATATATATATATATATATATATATATATATATATATATATATATATATATATATATATATATATATATATATATATATATATACGAGTATATATATATATATATATATATATATATATATATATATATATATATATATATATATATATATATATAATATATATATATATATATATATATATATATATATATATATATATATATATATATATATATATATATATATATATATATATATATATATATATATATATATATATATATATATATATTTATATATATATATATATATATATATATATATATATATATATATATATATATATATATATATATATATATATATATATATATATATATATATGTATATATATATATATATATATATATATATATATATATATATATATATATATATATATATATATATATATATATATATATATATATATATATATATATATATATATATATATGTGGAAGGTTGTGTTGAGTTGATAGTTGGAGGAATTGAGTTTTTCAGGCATTGAACAATACCAAGTTTGCTCTGCTCCAATTAGAAAGTTTAGAAAGATCAGAAGTGAGGCATTCCGTGGCTTCCTTGCATGAACTGTTTACTTCCTGAAGAGTTGGATGTCTATGAAAAGACATGGAAAAGTGCAGGGAATGGAAGTGCAGCATGGAAGTGGATAGGACAAGATGTTTGGTTTAGAAAATCATTGATAAATAATAGGAAGAGAGAGGGTGAGAGTACAAAACCCTGAGGAACACTACTGTTAATAGATTTAGGAGATGACCGTCTACCACAGCAGCAATACAACGGTCAGAAAGGAAACTTTAGATGAAGTTATAGAGAGAAGGATAGAAGCCGTAGGAAGGTAGTTTAGAAATCAAAGCTTTGTGCCAGATACATCCAAGGCAACAGCCAAATTTTCACCAAAATCTCTCAAAGAGGATGACCAAGACTCAGAAAGGAAAGCCAGAAGATCACCAGTAGAGCGGCCTTAATGGAACCAATAGTGGTGATTAGATAGAAGGTTGTGAAGTGATAGATGTTTAAGAATCTTCCTGTTGAGGATAGATTAAAAAACTTTAGACGAACAGGAAATTAAAGCAATAGGACGGTAGTTTGAAGGATTAAAACAATCACCATTGTTAGAAACAGGCTGAATGTAGGCAAACTTCCAGCAAAAAGGAATGGTTGATGTTGACAGACAGAGTTGAAAAAGTTTGACTAGGCAAGGTGTAAGCATGGAACAATAGGAGGGATTCCTTCAGGTCCATAAGCCTTCCGAGGGTTTAGGCCAGCGAGGGCATGGAAAACATCATTGTGTAGAATTTTCAATAGGTAGCATGAAATAGTCAGAGGGTGGAGGAGAGTTACGAACAAGCCCTGGAGACAATTTTGGCTAGGTGCCAGAAGTCACGAGGGAGTTAAATCTTGAAAGATTTTGACACTTTCTATTAATGAAGGAGTGTTTGGCTAGTTGGAGAACAGACTTGGCATGGTTCCAAGCAGAAATATAAAGTGCATGAGATTCTGGTGATGGAAGGCTAAAGTACCTTTTGTGGGCCACCTTTCTATCATGTATAGCACGAGAACATGCTGCGTTAAACCAAGGTTTGGAAGGATTAGGTGGAGAAAAAGAATGAAGAATGTACACCTCCGTGCCAGACACTATCACCTCTGTTATGCGTTCAGCACACAAAGACGGGTCTCTGTCATGGAAGCAGTAGTCATTCCAAGGAAAATCAACAAAATACCTCCTCAGGTCCCCCCCAACTAGCAGAGGCAAAACGCCAGTGGCACCTCCGCTTAGGGGGATGCTGAGGAGAGATTGGAGTGATAGGAAGAAGATATGAAATTGTGATTGGAAGAGTCCAATGGAGAAGAGAGGGTAACAGCATAAGCAGAAGGATTAGAGGTCAGGAAAAGGTCAAGAATGTTGGGCGTATCTCCAAGACGGTCAGGAATATGAGTAGGGTGTTGCACCAATTGCTCTAGGTCGTGGAGGATAGCAAAGCTGAAGGCTAGTTCACCAGTGAAGGAAGATGTCACGTGTGTTTTTCTAACTGAACATTAATTGTGCTGATTGAATATTAGTTGTGTTTATGAACCTGGTATTGTCTTTGTTCGTGCATGCTGATTGCGTTGATCAATGAATATGTTGAAGAGACATAAAGTGATACCAAGTAATTTTAAACGAATTGAGGATGAATGCCAGTGGGAAATTTTGACTTGTAAGACATGTAAATAATTAGTAGTTACCAATTAAAATATGAAAATGTTTGTGAGTTTTCCAGTAGCTTTTATGTACCATATCCATACAGTATCTTGGACCACGACAGTGTGGTGTGTGCTGTGCTTGCTGGACTGTGTAATCCCATCCACTATTGGTGGCTGTTGATGTGGTGTGTGATGTGCTTGTTGGCCTGTGTAATCCCAAACAGTGTTGCTGCTGGGTGACTGGCTGGTGTGTGGTGTGCAGTGTAGTGTGGTGTGTGATGCACTTGTTGGCTTGTGTTATCCTGTACACTGCTGCTGGGTGACTGGCTGGTGTGTGGTGTGCAGTGTGATGTGCTTGTTGGCCTGTGTAATCCTCTACACTGCTGCTGGCTGACTAGTGTGTGGTATAGTGTTTGGTGACGTGGTGATTTTTTTTTTTTTTATGTAGTAGAGACACTGGCTAAGGACAACAAAAATTAAAAAAAAAAAAAAAAAAAACTCACTAAGATGCCAGTTACCGAATAGGGTCCGAAGTCTTAGTAAAAAAAATTGAAGGATAAGTGTCTTGAAACCTCCCTCTTGAAGGAATTCAAGTCATAGGAAGGTGGAAATACAGAAGCAGGCAGGGAGTTTCAGTCTACCAGAGAAAGGGATGAATGATTGAGAATACTGGTTAACTCTTGCATTAGAGAGGTGGACAGAATAAGGGTGAGAGAAAGAAGAAAGTCTTGTGCAGCGAGGCCGCGGAAGGAGGGGGAGGCATGCAGTTAGCATGAACAGAAGAGCAGTTAGCATGAAAATAGCGGTATAAGACAGCTAGAGATGCAACATTGCGGCGATGACAGAGAGGCTGAAGAAAGTTAGTTGAGGAGAGAAGTTGATGAGACGAAAAGGTTTTGATTTCACCCTGTCTAAAAAAGCGGTATGAGTGGAGCCCCTGCAGACATGTGAAGCATACTCCATACATGGACGGATAAGGCCCTTGTACAGTCAACAGCTGGGGAGGTGAGAAAAACTAGCGGAGACGTCTCAGTGTGGTGTGGTTTGTGCAGTACATTGTGGTGTTGTGTGATGTTGTGCAGTGTGGTGTGGTGTGGTGTGATGTGGTGAGGCGTGGTGTACTGTAGTGTGATGTGATGTGGCGTGACACAGTGTGGTGTGGTGTGGTGTTGTGTGGTGTGGTGTGGTGTGGTGTGGTCTGGTGTGGTGTGTTGGTGAAGTGTAGTGTGCTGCAGTGCAGTGTGGTGTGGTAAAGTGTGATTTGGTGTGGTGTGGGATGGTGTAGTGTGATGGAATGTGGTGTGGTGTGACGCAGGGTGGTGTGGTGTGGTGCAGTGTGGTGCATTGTGGTGTGCTGTGATGCAGTGTGGTATGGCGTGGTGTGATACAGTGTTGTGTGGTGCAGAGTGAAGCAGTGTTGTGTGGTGTGGTGCATTGTGGTGTGGTGTGTTGTGGAAGGGCATGGAGTGGTGTGAGGCAGTGTGGTGTAGATAAGTGTGGTGGAGAGTGGTGTGGTGTTGCGTGATATAGTGTGGTACAGAGTGATGTGGTGTTGTGGTGTGGTGTGGTACAATGTGGTGTAGTGTGATATGGTACAGTGTGGTTTGGTGCATTATGGTGTGGTGTGATCCAGTGTAGTGTGTAGTTCCTCCTCCTTTTCTGTTACCTTTCTTGGTTTTCTGTTAATGAAGGGCAGCTAACATTTGCTTATTGAATGAAAAAACGAAAAAAAAATTTAACGAAAAATAAAGAGAGATGTTATGTCCGGAAATAACGCGCGCGCTTGTGTGTGTGTGTGTGTGTGTGTGTGTGTGTGTGTGTGTGTGTGTGTGTGAACAGAATTTCAGTGCAAGTAAAAAAAAAATCGCCTCCATCTCTGCAGCTTTGCCTGAGCTTCCTCCTCCTTCCCCTCCTTGTCATTCTAATTCAGCAGTGCAAGGGACCCAAAGATTTCATTCTTTTCAGGTTATGGTTATGAGTATATCGCTGGCAACTTACACCACATCCTCTCTCTCTCTCTCTCTCTCTCTCTCTCTCTCTCTCTCTCTCTCTCTCTCTCTCTCTCTCTCTCTCTCTCTCTCATTGCATCTTTTATTCTTATTTGTCTGTTCACTATATATTTAATAATGTTTTCCATATTTATTATCTTTATTATACCTTACAACACACACACACACACACACACACACACACACACACACACACACACACACACACACACACACACACACACACACACACACACATACAGAGTTTTCCTGTTATGCAGTGACTCAAGCAGTAGGTTGAAAGAGTTGATACACGTAGTTTCGTAGAGCACTCTCATGTGAGTGTGTGTGGTGTCACATGAGGGAAGCAGGTGTGCTGTAGGCTGACAGCCGTTTTGGGTAAGTAGAGAGAGAGAGAGAGAGAGAGAGAGAGAGAGAGAGAGAGAGAGAGAGAGAGAGAGAGAGAGAGAGAGAGAGAGAGAGAGAGAGAGAGAGAGAATGTGTAAGGGATTAAGAGATTAATACAGAGACAGACTAGTTGCGGAGATGTGAATAGGTGATGATGCTCTGAGCGAGCCCCGTTATGGCACGGGCGTGGGCGAGATGATGTGCATGGGCGGAGAAAGTGGCAGGAGTGTGGCAATGGGCGCGGCTGTGGCAGAGGCAGGGGATGGGTAGGAGCGAAGTCCTTCCCTCCCCGGCCCGTTAGTCAAGGCCCAGTGTTGCCAAATCTACCGATAAACATGAAAATCTACTGGATATTTGATGAATCTACCGATATACCGAATGATTTCGAAAATAAGGTCAAATATATTGGATTTTCGATCAGACCTACCGAGAAATCTACTGATATTCAGCGTCATGAGAGAGAGAGAGAGAGAGAGAGAGAGAGAGAGAGAGAGAGAGAGAGAGAGAGAGAGAGAGAGAGATGTGGGGGGTGGTGGAGTGCGGGGGTGTCGTGACTAACTGAACGTGTCTTGTTCATGTGCCGATTCTAGCCTGACGAACAACAACAAACCGGTTTGTTGTTGTCACTGGCTCGGCCTCGGTCAGTACATGTGTCTCAGTGTCTGCAGGCTGCACCGTTCCCAAACACCTAAGCCTACTCCCACGCACCTGTAAGTCTTTAGATAATATATTTCATCCGTTTTGAAATTTAATTTTTGTATTGATTTAAAAATAGAGCCTCAAATATTAGCGGGCTGCATCGTTTGTGAAGGAAGGTAGGTGGTGCGTGTGTTACTTTTTTTTTTTTTTAATGTAGTTGGGACACTGGCCGAGAACGACAAAAATCCAATAAAAAAATAAATAAATAAATAAATAAAAGCCCAGTGATGTATCAGTCCCAGAAAAGGGTAGAAAGTGGTAGACAAAAATTGAAGGATAAGTGTCTTGAAACCTCCCACTTGAATGAATTTAAGTCATAGGAAGGTGGAAATACAGAAGGAGGCAGGGAGTAGAGAGAGGGATAAATGATTGAGAATACTGGTTAACTCTTGCATTAGAGAGATGGACAGAATAGGGGTGAGAGAAAGAAGAATGTCTTGTGCAGCGAGGCCGTGGGAGAAGGGGAGGCATGCAGTTAGCAAGATCAGAAGAGCAGTTAGCATGGAAAAAGCGGAAGAAGACAGCTAGAGATGCAACACTGCGGCGATGAGAGGGAGGCTGAAGACAGTCACTGAGAGGAGAGGAGTTGATGAGACGAAATAATTTTGATTCCACCCTGTCTAGAAGTGCGGTATGAGTGGAACGCTCTGCCTCAGAGAAGTAAAGCATACTCCATACATGGACGGATAAGGCCCTTGTACAGAGTTAGTATCTGAGGGTGGGGGAGAAAAACTGGCGGAGACGTCTCAGAACACCTAATTTTATAGATGATGTTTTAACTAGAGATGAGATGTGAAGTTTCCAGTTCAGATCATAAATAAAAGACAGACCGAGGATGTTCAGTGTAGAAGAGGAGGGCAGTTGAGTGTCATTGAAGAAGAGGAGATAGTTGTCTGGAAGGTTGTGTCAAGTTGATAGATGGAGGAATTGAGTTTTTTGAGGCACTGAACAATACCAAGTTTGCTCAGGCCCTATTACAAATTTTAAAAAGATCAGATGTCAGGCATTCTGTGGCTTTCCTGAGTGAAATGTTTACTTCCTGAAAGGTTGGACGTCTATGAAAAGACAATGGAAAAGTGCAGGATGGTATGTATCATCAGCGTAGGAGTGGATAGGACAAGAAGTTTGGTTTAGATCCCTAATGAATAATAAGAAGAGAGTGGGTGACAGGACAGAACCCTGAGGAACACCACTGTTAATAGATTTAGGAGAATAACAGTAACCGTCTACCACAGCAGCAATAGAACTGTCAGAAAGGAAACTTGGGATGAGGTTACAAAGAGGATAAAAGCCATAGGAGAGTAGTTTGGAAATCAAAGCATTGTGCCAGACTCTATCAAAAGCTTCTTATATGTACAAGGCAACAGGAAAAGTTTCACCAAAATCTGTAAAAGAGGATGATGACAAAGACTCAGTAAGGAAAGCCAGAAGATCATCAGTAGAGCGGCCTTGACGGAACCCATACTGGCTATCAGATAGAAGGTTGTGAAGTAACAGATGTTTAAAAATCTTCCTGTTGAGGATATATTAAAAAAAAAAATTAGATAGACAGGAAATTAAAGCAATAGGATGGTAGTTTGAGGGATTAGAACGGTCACCATTTTTATGAACAGGCTGAATGTAGGCAAACTTCCAGCAAGAAGGAAAGGTAGATGTTGACAGACAGAGATGAAAGAGTTTGACTAGGGAAGGTGCAAGAACAGATGCACAGTTTCGGAGAACAATAGGAGGGACCCCATTAGGTCCATAAGCCTTCCGATGGGTTAGGCTAGCAAGGGTATGGAAAACATCATTGCAAAGAATTTTAATAGGTAGCAAAAAGTAGTCAGAGGGTGGAGGAGAGGAAGGAGCAAGTCCAGAATCGTCCAAGGTAGAGTTTTTAGCAAAGGTTTGAGGGAAGAGTTCAGCTTTAGAGATTGATGTGATAACAGTGGTGCCATCTGGTTGAAATAAAGGAGGGAAAGAAGAAGAAGAAGCAAAGTTATTAGGGATATTTTTGGTTTCATGCCAGAAGTCACGAGGGGAGTTAGATCTTGAAAGATTTTGACACTTTCTGTTAATGAAGGAGTTTTTAGTTAGTTGGAGAACAGACTTGGCATGGTTCCATACAAAGTTTTAAAGTGCATGAGATTCTGGTGATGAAAGGCTTAAGTACCTTTTATGAACCACCTCTCTATCATGTATAGCACGAGAACAAGCTTTGGTGAACCAAGGTTTGGAAGGTCGAGGAAAAGAGTGAGGAATTTATGCCTCCATGCCAGACACTATCACCTCTGTTATGCGCTCAGCACACAAAGACGGGTCTCCGACACGGAAGCAGTAGTCATTCCAAGGAAAATCAGCAAAATTCCTCTTCAGGTCGCCCCAACTAACATAAGCAAATCGCCAGCGGCACCTCCGCTTATGGGGATCCTGAGGAGGGATTGGAGCGATAAGAAGATATGAAATTGTGATCGGAGGAGCCCAATGGAGAAGAAAGGGTGACAGCATAAGCAGAAAGATTAGAGGTCAAGAAAAGATCAAGAATGTTGGGTGTATCTCCAAGACAGTCAGGAATACAAATAGGGTGTTGCACCAATTGCTCTAGGTCATGGAGGATAGCAAAGTTGTAGGCTAGTTCACCAGGATGGTCAGTGAAGGGAGAGGAAAGCCAAAGCTGGTGGTGAACATTGAAGTCTCCAAGAATGGAGATCTCTGCAAAAGGGAAGAGGGTCATAATGTGCTCCACTTTGGAAGTTAAGTAGTCAAAGAATTTCTTATAGTCAGAGGAGTTAGGTCAGAGATATACAGCATCAACAAATTTAGTTTGAGAGTGACTCTGTAGTCGTAGCCAGGTGTTGGAAAACTCGGAAGGTTCAAGAGCGTGAGCACAAGAGCAGGTTAAGTCATTGCGCACATTAACGCTACATCCAGCTTTGGATCGAAAATGAGGATAGAGAAAGTAGGAGGGAACAGAAAAGGGGCTACTGTCAATTGTGTCAGACACCTGAGTTCCAGTGATGAAAAGAAGATGAGGTTTAGAAGAGGAGAGGTGGTGTTCTACAGATTGAAAATTAGATCTTAGACCGCGATTGTTGCAGAAGTTAATGAAGAAAAAGTTGAGGGGGGGGTGTCAAGACACTTAAGGTCGTTGTCAGAAGGGCAGTCCGACCTGGGGACATTTGTGGTCACCTCCTCAGATGGGGACTCCGAGGCTGGTGTAGGAGTCGCCATGATAATTTTGAAATTTTGAGTGAAGGGTGTGTGTGTTATTAGGTGCTTGTAGTTTTGTGTGGAGGAAGAGAGTTGTCTTTAGAGGGCAGGCTGTGACTGCCCCCCTTGTGTTGTGAGACACAAAGGGAAACGTTCAGTGAGGTCACAGCTGGGCTTAGTGATAAGTTCACAGCACACCCTGAACAGTGCTGCACACCTCACTGGGAGTAATTATCGTTTCGGCAGGTGCTTACTGCCTCCTCCTGTGTACTGCCTCCTCCTCTGTATGTGTGTGTGTGTGTGTGTGTGTGTGTGTGTGTCCATGTCTTTGTGTATGTGTGTGTGCGTTTGTCCATGTTGATTTGTGTGTGTGTGTGTGTGTGTGTGTGTGTGTGTGTGTGTGTGTGTGATTCATGTATGGTCGTCTGCTGATCTTCCAGCCAGCCATTCCGCTACAGAAGGAGCTCAGAGTTCATAGTGGCAGATCTTTTGGGTAGGACTGAGACCACTGACACACCACACACCAGAACAGCGAGGTTACAGGCCCTCAGGTTACATCCCATACCTACTTGCTGCTAAGTGAATAGGGGCTACACATTAAGAGGTTCGCCCATTTGCCTCGGCGCGCCCGGGATTCGAACCCAGGCCTTCTTGGTTGTTAGCCGAGCGTGCTAACCTCTACACAACACGGTGTGTGTGTGTGTGTGTGTGTGTGTGTGTGTGTGTGTTTGATTTTTTTTTTTTTTTTTATGTAGGAGGAACACTGGCCAAGGATAACAAAAATCAAATAAAAAAAAAAGCCCACTGAGATGCCAGTCCCCAAAAATGGTCCAAAGCGGTAGTAAAAAAAATTGGTGGAGAAGTGTCTTGAAACCTCCCTCTTGAAGGAATTCAGGTCATAGGAAGGTGGAAATGCAAAAACAAGTAAGGAGCTCCAGAGTTTACCAGAGAAAGGGATGAATGATTGAGAATACTAGTTAACTCTTGCATTAGAGAGGTAGACAGAATAAGGGGTGAGAAAAAGAAGAAAGTTTTGTGCAGCGAGGCTGCGGGAGGAGGGGAGGCATGCAGTTAGCAAGATCAGAAGAGCAGTTAGCATGAAAATAGCGGTAGAAGACAGCTAGAGATGCAGCATTGCGGAGATGAGAGAGAGGCTGAAGACAGTCAGTTAGAGAAGAGGAGTTGATGAGACGAAAAGCTTTTGATTCCACCCTGTCTAGAAGAGCAGTATGAGTGGAACCCCCCCAGACACGTGAAGCATACTCCATACATGGACGGATAAGGACATTGTACAAAATACTTGAAAAAGCAATAGCAAAGAGACTGACTGCATTAATAGAATCTTTCAACCTGCTTTCAAGCAATCAGTTTGGATTCCGCAAAAAATAAATCCACAGAAACAGCAATACTGAAGTTTACAAGTGAAATATACAAGAATATGGAGAGAAAGAACCATGTAGTAGGGGTTTTCTTGATCTGAGTAAAGCATTTCACTCTATTGATCATAACATATTATTAGACAAGCTAGAAAACATTGGAGTTAGAGGATTACCACTAAAATTGTTTGCTAGTTACCTGTCAGGTAGGAAACAGTCTGTATTTTGTAACAATTAAATGTCAAATAAAAAAAAAAAACTATTATTAAGGTGTGCCACAAGGTTCTATATTAGGTCCTATATTATTTCTGATATACATCAATGATAAATGTAATGTTAGTGATATGCTTAGTTACGTTCTATTTCTCGATGATACACGCCTTCTTCTAACAGATAATGATTTGTGTAACTTAAATGTAAAATTAACTCAAGAATTGCATAACATATTCAAATGGGTAACCGCAAATAAATTAACAGTAAACATTAATAAAACTAACTTCATATTGTTTCAAAGACGCTCTGTTGTCAGTAATTTCGGAACAGTTTCCTATGGAGGCTAAGCTTAATCATGTTTCTTCTACAAAATTTTTAGGAGTTATTATTGATGAAAATTTTAACTGGAAAAAGCATATACAGTCGGTGTGCTCAAACTTATCAAAAACTTGTGGAATTTTATTCAGAATTAGGTACAATGTAACAAGTGAAGCCTTACGCAGCTTATATCATTAATTATGTTATCCATACCTTATTAACTGTTCATCGATCTGTGGCTGTACTTGGCCTACGGTTGTGAATGATGTCTTTGTAGCACAAAGGAAAATAGCAAGAACCATTGTCTTTAAAAGTAAATACGACTCCACCGACTTACTGTTTAAGGACTTAAATATACTAACTTTTGACCTCTTAAAGAAATATTTCATAGCGCTGACCATATATAATAATGTTAATGGTAATGATTCAAATAGCATAATGTCTAATGTATTCCACCATAGCCAAGGTACCCGAGGAAATCATAATAATATGATTTGCCCACAAGCAAGAACTAGTCTGTATACATTTTTCCACACACTGTGTTGCTCCTAAAGTATGGAACGTATTGCCTGACGATAGAAAAAAAAAAAAAAAGTTTTTTCAATATTTTCAAAAGTAAAATGAAAAAGTTCCTATTTAGTAGTCTAAGTCAAAACTAGGATCTGTATTAAAGTTTTAGTATTTTTTGTACACATGAATGATGTAGCTTGTTACAAACATTACTTATCTTAAGGATATTAGCTCCTAAAAAATGGTGCAATAATATTATTTATTTTCTACTGTTCTATATGATTTGTATTGTTGCCCTGCCCTCTATATAAGTTGCATTTATATGTATATCACTCCTCTGTCTGCTAGGGAGCCTCGGCTCAGCGGGCTAGTGCCCCATTAATCATGTAATGCTTCTTCTCTGTAAAAAAAAAAAAAAATGCTACTCTGGACAATAAACAATCAATCAATTAAATTTAAAAAAAAACAAACAAAATTAAGTTAGCAGCTGGAGGGGTAAGAAAAACTGGCGGAGACATCTCAGAGCACCTAACTTCATAGAAGCTGTTTTAGCTAGAGAGGAGATGTGAAGTGTCCAGTTCAGATTATAAGTAAAGGACAGACCGAGGATGTTCAGTGTAGAAGAGGGGGACAGTTGAGTGTCATCCTCTTCGACACTGAACATCCTCGGTCTGTCGTTTACTTACAAAGGACAGGTGTGTGTGTGTGTGTGTGTGTGTGTGTGTGTGTGTGTGTGTGTGTGTGTGTGTGTGTGTGTGTGTGTGTGTGTGTGTGTGTGTGTGTGTGTGTCACTTGGGTGTTTTTACAATGCCGTTTCCCTGATCCAGAGGGGTGAGATGGTACCTCTCTTTGAACAGCCTGTCTGTTGTCCGCCTGTTGGGACTGGCTGGGTTCTGAGCACAGCAAGGGACCTGCGGTAAATTTGTGTGTGTTGGCTTTTATTTTCAATATCCTTTCTTTTGTTTTTCAGTGTGCTCCTTTTTCTTTCTGTTTTCTTCATTATGTATGTTTTTATTTGAATTTCAGGAGTGACATTTTGTTTTCTACAATTAGCATGTATTGTCATCTTATTGACGGAGTCTACCTTGAAAAGGAACACGTTTTCTTAGTGTCCCCCATGTTCCGGTTACCTGCCTTGCGGACATTATTCTTAATATTGGTTATAAGTTAGTGTAAGGCTTATTTACTCATTTTATATCATGTAGTATTATTCTCTTCATAACTTAAGTTCTCTATATCTTTTTATGTATAAGGGAGGAAATATTTTGAGGTGGAGATGTGTTGAAACAAGGGGAGATTGAGCGGGCAACAACACATTCCAAGGAGGGGAAGACAGAGCGCCTTAGGTCGTGAGGTAGAACGGAGAGGAGGCGTCTCTCAGGGACGTCACGTCTTGTGAGGTGTGAGGAGAGGAAATATGGGAATTATCGTTTGGGGACGCGGTGATGGCGTCTGAGTAAATTCCGGCGGATGAGGGAAATAATTCAGTGGGTGGTGGAGGAGTGGGCGGTGGAGGTGTAAATGGGTTGTGGTCCTGTGTGAAGTGACGAGAACGTCATATATTAACGTGTACTACCTCATGTTGCTTGTGAATTATCATTAGTATCAATATATGTGGTTGTAACATAGAACAATCGTATTTTCTACCCCCCAACACTGATCTGGTATTTGAGGTGATTCCAGGTGTGCTGCGTTAAGGTAAGCGTACAATGAGAGGGTGTAACTCTAGCGATTAGCGATAGGTCGGGTAGGCACTCGAAGCCTTTAAAAATCCAGACCTTTAAAACTTTCCTGGATCAGTGTTCCGTCCACTTTCTTGGAGAGATAACCGGGATCGTACGATCGTAAGTGAGTAGCGATCGTAACAGTATATAACAATGATTTATGAATGAGTAGCTATTCTTTATTCAAAATAGAGACACTACATTCAGTTACATATTCTGAGTCATACAACTACATAAAAGACCTTTTTTTTATCGATCTGAGAGAGAGAGAGAGAGAGAGAGAGAGAGAGAGAGAGAGAGAGAGAGAGAGAGAGAGAGAGAGAGAGAGCACGTTTATTAAAAAAAAAAAAAAAGAAGTCACTAGAGGGTGCATGACCTTAAGAAAACATGAATCGAAAGGACTGGTGTGTTGTAGCTTGGACACCTGAGAGTGGCCAAGGCTGTGGTGCAGGTGATTCAGGCGACACCAGTGCTCTAGAATGTACATGTTGTGTGATCTGTCTCTGTGTCTACTGGCAGGTTACCTCAGAGCAACACACGCCCCACATCCCACCATGGCATCCAATCCACATCACCTCGTGAAAGAATTTCTTGAGGCAATTCAACACCACCCAACAGCGGTAAGGAGGGAGCGCTATCATTATTTTTTTTAATAATAATAATAAGAATGATAATAATAATGATGATAATAATAATAATAATAATAATAATAATAATAATAATAATAATAATAATAATAATAATAATGATAATAATGATAGTAGAAGAAGTAATGGTATTTTTTTAATTACCTATATATCATCGTTTTCACCACAAAAAAATAATAATTATGAAACAAATAATTATTATTATCATAACTTTTCACCTTTATTTCCTTGTTATATTATTCTATAATTATAGTTATCATTATCATCATAAACATCTTTAAAGTCTTTCTTCCTTATCATCACCGTCCTTTCATCATCATCAGCACCATCCTCATCACCACCATCATCATCATCAGCACCATCATCATCACCACCATCATCATCATCATCACTATTATTTTATTGTTTTATATTGTTATTACTAATTGTATTAGTAGTACTATTAGTTTTAGTAGTAGTAGTAGTAGTAGTAGTAGTAGTAGTAGTAGCAGTAGTAGTAGTAGTACGAGGGTTCTGGACAAGGGGACAGAAAGCATTCATGGACATACGGATCTTTGACCCGATGGCCGCCTGTCACCACGAACTCTCCCTGGAGGCCGCCCACCGCAAGAATGAGCAGGAGAAGATCCGAGCGTATGGGGAGAGAATCCAACACGTTGACCAGGGCAGCTTCACACCTCTGGTCTTCACCACATCTGGCGGGATGGGCTCCAAGGCTCAGTGCTTCTACTCAAGACTAGCCGACCTAATGGCAGAAAAGAAGCACCAGCCAAGGAGCCATGTCGTCGCATGGATGAGGTGCCGTCTCTCATTCTCCCTCCTCAGATCTGCCCTCCTGTGTCTCAGGGGGACAAGGCATTCCACTCCCATACCTGCAGACTTAGGAGGCCTCGACTGCGAGGCTACAGTGGTGGAGAGTGGCATAAGAGTAGATAGAGTAGAGGTACAGTGAATTTATAGTTAACAACTAATGTTTTATATTATAGAGTATTAGATATGGTTGGATGCCACAGTCATTAGCGAGAGCTGGGGCTAATGACCTCCAAGTAATGGAGCCCCTAAATGACACATCAATAAACATGGGGTGGAGGTATTATTAAATTAATGTTAAAAAAAAAAAGTACTAGTAGTAGTAGAAGTAGTAGTAGTAGTAGTAGTAGTAGTAGTAGTAGTAGTAGTAGTAGTAGTAGTAGTTGTTGTTGTTGTTGTTGTAATAGTAGTAGAAGTAGTAGTAGTAGTAGTAGTAGTAGTAGTAGTAGTAGTAGTAGTAGTACATGTAGTAGTAGAAGCAGTAGTAGTACTGGTAATAGTATTAGTAGTTTTAATAGTAGTAGTTGTAAAAGTAATAGTAATAGTAGCAGTATTAGTAGTAATAGTAGCAGTAGTAGTAACAATAGTAGTAGTATAAGTAATCACATTAGTGGTAGTAGTAGTAGCAGTAGTAGTAGTTAGTAAAAGTAGTAGAAGTAGTAGTAGTAGTACTAGTAGTAGTAGTAAGTAGTAGTAGTAGTAGTAGTAGTAGTAGTAGTAGTAGTAGTAGTTCTTGTTGTTGTAGTACTAGTAGAAGTAGTAGTACTGGTAATAGTAGTAGTAGTCCTAGTAGTAGTAGATGTGAAAGTAATAGTAGTAGTAGCAGTATTAATAGTAATAGCAGTGATAGTAGTAACAGTAGTAGTAGTAGTAGTAATAGCAGTAGTAGTAGTAGTAGTAGTAGTAGTAGTAGTAGTAGTAGTAGTAGTAGTAGTAGCAGTAGTGGTGGCTTGGTAGGGGTAAGACGTGTGGGTGTGTGGCTCCGTGATTAAGGTGTATTTTTAAGGTTAAAACTTTGTGAAATTTTGTGACAAAAGACACAGAGATGAGTGAAGTGGAGAGGGTGGGCCCAGTGTAATATCAGTGTCAATACTCGTATAAATCACGTGAAAAAAATTGATTTATCATACTCTGAAATCAGTGGTTGTTGTGAGCGTCACGGAGCGACCGTTGAAAGGGTCGAACTAGGTCGGAAGGGTTATCAGGTGATAAATCACGTAGGGAAAACTCCGAGCAGCCCGCGCGGCTGCCCATCCACTCTCCGTCGGGGATACAGGTGCCACCAACTCCATATATTTCTACATAAATCTTACTATATATTATAGACTGATATCTCTGTTATAATACTAGGTATAAATCTTTCCGTTTAATTTTATTGGAGCCATGCACACCACGTGAGTACCCAAAATTACAGATCTTCATTAAATTTTCAGTAGTAATATACTATCACTCTTTAACTGTTGTAACGGTACTCCTAAGACGGCTGTTGCCACTACTACTGCCGCTAAACTTTGTAGGGAATACTGAGTAAAGTGCCTGTAATACATATCTAAGTCCCATATTTACCATAAATGTTTCTCTCTCTCTCTCTCTCTCTCTCTCTCTCTCTCTCTCTCTCTCTCTCTCTCTCTCTCTCTCTCTCTCTCTCTCTCTCTCTCTTCCCTCATCTCTCTATCTCTTTCTCTCTCTCTCTCTCTCTGCTATCACTTTCCCCTCCCCTATTCCCCTCCTTCTCCTCCCTCTACCCTCCCTCCCTCCCTCCTTCCCTTCTCTCTCTCTCTCTCTCTCTCTCTCTCTCTCTCTCTCTCTCTCTCTCTCTCTCTCTCTCTCTCTCTCTCTCTCTCTCTGTGTTGTCGCCTCCCCCTCCCCTACTCCTCCTCCCTCTTACCTCTCCCTCTACCATCCCTCCCTCCTTCCTTCCCTTCTCTCTCCCTATCTCTCTCATCCCCCTCCCTCATACTTCTCTCTCTCTCTCTCTCTCTCTCTCTCTCTCTCTCTCTCTCTCTCTCTCTCTCTCTCTCTCTCTCTCTCTCTGTTGTCACTTTGTCACTTTCCCTTCCCCTATTTCCCCTCTCTCCTACCCCTCCCTCTCCCCCGGCTTCCCTTCTCTCTCCCTCCTCCCTCCTACCTCTTCCCCTACCCTCCCTCCTTCCCTCCTTCACTTCCCTCTCTCTCTCTCTCTCTCTCTCTCTCTCTCTCTCTCTCTCTCTCTCTCTGTTGTCACTTTCCCTTCCCCTATTCCCCTTCCCTCCTACCCCTCCCTTTACCCTCCCTCTCCCCCTGCTTCCCTTCTCTCTCCCTCCCTCCCTCCTACCTCTTCCCCTCCCCTCCCTCCTTCACTCTCTCTCTCTCTCTCTCTCTCTCTCTCTCTCTCTCTCTCTCTCTCTCTCTCTCTCTCTCTCTCTCTCTCTCTCTCTCTCTCTCTCTCTCTCTCTCTCTCTCTCTCTCTCTCTAATAATGTCATGTTATTAATACAATGTCTAACCCACATGCACAAAGAAGATGCTGTCAGTGTACAAAAGAGAAACACAGATGTGTTAATTGTCAATGTGTGAGACAAAACAAAAAGTGTATAAATTGTAGAAAGGGAGATGGATGCCAAAACCCCCTGGGACGTGACCACCAGGGCAGTGAGAGGGAGGAGGAGCCAGGGGACAGCCAGGAATCCCAGCAGGATGAGGAACAAGAGCGAACGATGGGGACAGAGATGGGAGGAGGCTGCCCTGCCATCAACACCGTCACAACACGCCCCATCGCTACCGCAACACAATGTGTACGCCGCAAGACATACAAACGGGAGGAGAAACTTAGTCTGGAAAGGACTAACAGAAGAAGAAACAACCATGTGGGTGAACAACACTTACACAGAATTAGTTGGGTGGTCGACATGTCATCTGTTCGATCCACCAAAGTGTGCAGCCACCAACAAAATTGTACAAGAGATGGTCATCCTCCTCAACAGTTACTTACAAGAGTCACCCCTCGCACCGTATGCGATGAAATTATTCTTCACACTGCCAAAACTCTTCTTTCAAAAGACACATAGAAATGCGAAGGCGGCGGAAAACGTGAAAGCCGTCGCAAGAAGAGTGGGTCTATGGCAGAACAACCAACTGGATGAGCTCCTGGAGGAAGCCCGAGCCATCCAGAAGAGGCTGCCAAGGCCATCAGGAAACCAACAAGGGCAGGAAGACAAAGCCCGTAATTTCGCTGGCAATATGCGGCAAGGACAGGTGTCCAGGGCTCTGCAGGCACTTAATGAACAGCAGTCAGGTGGAGTGTTGCCCCTCACCAGGGAAACCATCCACCTGCTGAAGGAAAAACATCCTCCCCCCAGTGACGAGGAGGGCCTCAGGATGCAGGGGCCTTTCCGCAAGCCCAATGATGTCATCTACGAGGTGATAACTGGAGAGATGATCTGGAAGAAGTCTCTCCAGACACACGGCAGTGCTGGTCCCTCAGGACTAGACGCTAGAGGGTGGCGTCGCCTGTTGAGCGGCGCACTCTGTGGCAGCGCCGCTAACGACCTATGCGGCGCCCTGGCAGCACTGGCGAGGAAGCTTGCCACCACAAATTGTCACCACGTCGAGGCTCTCACAGCATGCCGATTAATTCCGCTGGACAAAAAGCCGGGATGCAGACCAATTGGCATCGGCGAGGTGATAAGACGCATCGGGGGTAAATGCGTCATGACGGTGGTCAAGGACGACGTAAGGAGGGCAGCGGGGAACCTGCAAGTATGTGCAGGACAGCAGGCAGGAGGGGAAGCCGCCATCCACGCTATGAGGGAAATGTTCAGTGAAGACAATTGTGAAGTGGTGTTATTAGTGGACGCCAAAAACGCTTTCAACACTATTAACAGAAAAACAATGCTTCACAACATTCGAGTAAAATGTCCCTCTCTGGCACAATATGTAGAAAACACATATAGTGACCCCTCGGATTTGTACATATGTAGTAATAGTGGTAATAGTGTTAAGGTGTTAAAGTCCATGGAAGGGACAACACAAGGTGACCCAGTGGCCATGGCGATGTACGCCCTCGGACTTTCAGTGCTGCAACAAGTTATCTCATATGAGAAAACGAGTGTGAAGCAAGTGGCGTACGCGGATGACCTGTCAGGGGCCGGCAAAATAACAGACTTGAAAAAATGGTGGGGCTTAGTGAACGACAATGGTCCCATCATAGGGTACACACCCAATGCCGCTAAGTCCGTCCTTATTGTAAAGCCTGAACACTATGACAGTGCAGTGGATAGCTTCAGTGGCAGTGGAGTTATAATAACAAAGGATGGACAACGGCATCTGGGTGCTGTCATCGGAACAGAGGAGTTCAAGAAGGAGTACATAGGAGAAAAGGTGAAGGAGTGGATACATGAGGTGGAAGTCCTGTCTGACATGGCCAGGACTGAGCCTCATGCAGCCTACTCCGCCTACACCCACGGCTTGCAGCATCGTTGGAGATTCGCCATGCGCACCATCCCAGGCATCAGCCCTCTCCTTGCACCACTGGAGGTCTCGATAAGGAACACCTTCCTCCCAGCGTTACTGAGATCCCACACCATCGGAGATGGGGAAAGGGCGCTGCTCGAACTTCCACCAAGACTGGGCGGGATGGGAATCACCTCCCCTGAGAAGTTGGCGACTGTGGAGAACCTCAACTCCCTCAAGCTCACCAGGTCCCTCACAGAGAAGATCATTGCTCAGGACGCACATGGTGAAATAGCCCAAAGTGCAGTCACTGAGCAAGGACGAACTATATCTAGAGATAGGCAACAACATCAACGAAACTGTCTCGAAGACCTGATAAACATCCTGCCTGCAACCACAGTGAGAAAAATCCTCACTGCACAGGAAACGGGAGCCTCTAACTGGCTAACGTCACTGCCCATCAGAGCGAAGGGCTTCAGCCTCAACAAACAAGAATTTGTCGACGCCATTGCTCTGAGGTGCGGCTGGCCGATGGAAGGACTCCCCATTACCTGTGTCTGTGGCTCCCCCAATGACGTCAACCACACCATGACGTGCAAAAAGGGGGGATTCGTATGTATCAGGCACGATGAGGTGAGAGATCTGACCGCCAGCATGCTCAGGGAGGTGTGCCACGATGTCTCCACTGAAACGACCCTCCTGCCGCTAGACAGCGAGCACCTGCGCTACAGAACAGCCAACACCACCAACGAGGCTCGAGTCGAC
>NW_026973675.1:1535000-1562500 GCF_035594125.1 Scylla paramamosain | reverse complement strand
AAAAAAAAACTATTGAGGTGTTTTGCACACTGTTTATCTAAACAAGCGTAGCACCATCCTCAAAAACAAAGATAATTTCTTTATCACATTTGAACTTATACTTTGCATGAACAAAACATATTTGAATTGTGTTGGCCTATTTATGTAATTTGCTATATACATATTACCTAACCTAACAATTTCCATATCAGTACATTCAAAAAGAACATGAAATTCTTCTCCTTCTACCTCAGCATTACACATGTTACATACCCTATCTTCTCTACTGACACCTTGATACCTACCAACATTTACAGGAAGTCTATTATTACAACTTCTAAATTTAGTCACTAATAATCTGTCACCCTTTGTTAATTGTTCTAAATACTGTTCTCTGCCAAAATCTGTCTTAAACACCCTATAACTGCTACTTAATGATTTTGTTTCTAAATTATGATGCCAAGTTACAAGCCACTGATCTTTCAATCTCTGTTCCATAGCTTTCTTCACCCATCTTGAATTAGGAACATCTTGCAACACCACATACCAGACATTCCACAGTCATTACAAATATTCTTTATACAAGTTTACCATGGAGAACTATGAAGCCCTAACCTATCCAGCTGCAATAGACATTGGTACATTAAATAACACAGTTTAGTATTTTTACCTGAAATTAGCTTAGACCAATAACCTATCATTTTTTTTTTCTTTATATAAATATCAAGTGGAAATACACCCAGTTCACCATACACCATGTCTTTACAAGTATTCTCATGAACACCCAAAACCTGCTTTAAAAATTTCATGTACATATACTCTAACTCCCTAGCAATATGGTAACCCAAAATTTCAGCTGCACAAGTCAATATAGGTAACACCATGGTGGTAAATAATTTGAGTTGTATATCCACTGGCAAGTCAAACTTCCTACACTTACTTATTAATGAGTACATTGCTCTTGTAGGTGTCTCTTTTAGCTCCAGCTCACCTTTGCAAAACCTCCCATTATAATTTAATAATACTCCAAGATACTTATACTCTGTCACTACTTCAATGTTTTTACCACCAAATTCAAGTTCATAGTTAAATTTTGTCTTCCCCTGCTAAACACTACTATTTTTGTTTTGTTACAATTTAGCTTCAATTTCCATTCATTACAATATAAATTCAGAGCAACCAGTGCCTGCTTCATTCCATCCTCACTGTCACACAAAATAATTGTATCATCTGCATACATAATAACAAATAGTTTAAGATACATGTTTAAGAAATCGTCACCAAAATTTACATAACTGCAATTATATTCAATGAATTTACTTTCAATATCATTCACATAAAAAGCAAAAAGCACCGATGATAAATTTTCCCCCTGTCTTACCCCTACATTGCAAACAAAGGTGTCTGAAATCTCCTGGTTAAGCATGACACATGATCTGATATTATTGTACATATTTCTGATTACATTTAGAATTTTCCCTTGCATCTCTTCCTTCACAAGTTTACACCATAAACCTTCACACTGTACCATATCAAAGGCTTTCTTGTAATCAACAAATAAACAAAAAAGCTTTCTCTTCTTCCACTTAAATAAATCAATGACACATTTGAAGAAAAAATATATGATCCAGAGTGGAATATCTGTGTCTGAAGCCCGTTTGTGTTTCATTAATGGTAGATAAGGTGTTTGAATAATCATTAAGTCTTTCATTAAGTATGGAGGTGAACAGCTTCCCCATGCAGCTAAGTAAGGTGATGGCCCTGTAATTATTAACATCCTGGATGTCTCCCTTGTTTTTATAGAGTGGCACTATTGTACCCACCAACCATTCAGCTGGCATGACACCAGTATCAAGTACTTTTTAATATATTAATTTAATATCATATCAGATGCTGGGGATTTATTGTTTTTTTTTTTTACTTCTTAATATTTTTAACTACCTCTCCTTCCCTTATAGGATCATTAAGTACTGATAAAATTTCAGCATCCGCACAGTCTTCATCATTTGTAATATTCACATCACTATTGTCAGAATTTTCATCACCCGCTAGCTGCTTAAAATGCTCATAGAATTCATTTAGTGTTATGGGGATCTGATAAGTTCTTTTCTGACTATTTAAAATTTTCCAATATGCTTTAGGGTCATCACTCTTATATTTTCTAAGTTTCTTTATTAAGTTATCCCTCTCCTTATTCTTCACTCTTTTTAGATTTGCTTTATTTTTCCTGCTTTTCTCAATCATGTTGTTAAAATTTACACTACTTCTATGCAAATGAAACCTCTGTCTAGCTTTGTGGTATTCCTTTCTAGATGGCCAGCACTCTTTATCATATCCCACTGAGGTGGCATTATTGGACTTTTTCATGAATGATCTTTTCTTATATGGTGGGAAAGTTGCAAGTGCCACCTCAATCAGTATTTGTTTTAAATCTAGATTAATAGCATCCATGGGTAATTCATCCACTTTTGCAATCAGTTCATTTATCTTAGTTTCATCAATATTACTCACACATAAAAATTGTTTTTCAACATTCCATTTACTTTGCCTTACACCTGATTGTCTTGATTCCTTTGCCTCTCGGTTTACAACAGGCACCGTACTTTGTATCTCACATTTGATCCTTGCATGTAGTCCACAGTGTACATCAGACCACAAAGGTTCATAATCTAATACTTTAAGAACTACAGCATATTTCATAATCACTGGTGATCCTAAAAAGTAGTCAATAGTTGTATTGTTTGCCAATGCTGCAGTCCTCCCCTAACCTTCCATTCAATATATAAACTTGATCATTCTTACAAACATCCAACAACTTTTTCTCATATGAATTCCTATCTGGGGTTAAGTCCTGGTTTGCTCTAGTCTCAGTTATTCCAAAATTAGTTAAACTTACAGACACAGGGTCCTCAGCAGCCTCAGAAGGAACATCACACATAGTGAGAGTGTGAGCATTAAAATCACCACAAAGCACATGCAATGCACATAATCATCACATGAGTAAGTAAGCAAAAAATCATCCAGCTCGTCATAGTGCTCTTCATTACCACATCTAGAGTGTGAGGGGGGAATGTAAACACAGCTTATTACCAGTTCCCTACCAAAATTTACACTACTTCTATCAACTTTAACTGAAAGTAAAGAATCATAAGTGTTACTAATATGCCTCCACTTAAAACTAGCATTTTTCTTGATGGCCATGAGCAAACCCCCAGATTTAAACCTGCTTAATTTGCTTCTGTCCTTAAAGACAATGTCAAAGCCGATATTTTCCATATTGTTTTTTACATTAATTACATCAGTATCATCACACTTAGTTTCACATCAACAAATCACACCATAATCTTTAATAAAGTTAACAAAATTCATAGATAAAAACTTTGACTTGATACCGCAGACATTAAGAGACGACACATTAATATAATCCAGGGGAGGAACAAACTGAACAGAGTTAATATTACTTACACTAACACTATTATCATGCCCAAGTATGTGCTGTGCCCCAGCAGGGCCATCCTAGGCCCTTGTTAAGTGATCTAGATTTAACCTTTTCCAATCAGGAGCAGATATAACAACCTTTTCTAAGTCATCAGGACAGTTTATAACTACAGGTCTACCCCCACTGTGCAACTATACAAGAATGCTCCCCTCCCTTGTGGACACATTTTTCACTGTTTCTTGCCCTTTAACCATATTCAACATTTTAACCCTTAAGGAGGTCATGTCATCATTTATATACACTTTTCTTTGCCTACCTTTCAGTTTTTTTTTTTTTTCTTATTTTGCATAATTTCATTTCTTTTCTTTCGGTGGCAAAACCTCACAATCACTGGCCTACCTCCTTCCCTGGGCCTCCGCAAATGGTGAACAACAGAAATGTCATCCTGCTCAATTTTCACTTCAATAGTATCAGCATGTTCTATAACTTTAGCTTCCAGCACCTCCTCACTTTCGTCCTCTTCTTCCTCTCATCTAGAAATACGTAAGTTCTCTCTTCGGGAGTACTGCTCCATCTTGTCGTGTTCATACTTGAGCAGGAGGCAATTCCTCAGCATTACTGCGATCTTGTTTTCTAATTTATCCCTGAATTCGTTGAAAGCAGTAGATACAGCCGTAGACACAGCGACCGAAATTATGCTGCCAGGCTGGACAGCATAACAACTGCATCCTTAATCGTCTTACTTACACTTCTGCTTTCCCTTCCATCATTGCTGCTGGTTATATTAGCAAGCTCGTTTTCTACCTTTGTCTTCACTAATTCTTCAGGTTCAGACCCAATGAAGTGTGCCATTCTTGTGTGGAGTTCAGCAATAGAATTTCTTTACATGCATAAGTCAGTGAGGTGGTACAATATATACATGGCAAAACACACCACCTTGTTTACCTTCTGTGGCTCACACAACAGTACAGGGAAGACTTGATAATACCTTCAGTACTGGCAGTAGAAATGTTACTCAGGCCCTGTGGCACGTCACATCAGTGGTCAGGTACTCAGAAGTTCATTTGAAAGCAGTAGTAGCTCCCAGGTTAGAGTCGTATCGGAGAAACTCCCTCAAAATATAGAGGTGTGTGTGTGTGTGTGTGTGTGAGCTTATTACATTTATCATTTTTCTAACATTAACCAATATGAATGTGATGCAAAATGTTTTTGTTTACAACATTTTGCATCCTTTACCAAGATGTATTTCTTTCTTCACATTTGTGTTTGTAAATTCATGTTAAACAAATGAAGTATTGCTTAATTTCAAGAGGTGCTTATAGATATTAATGAGGTGGTAAGCCTGCAGGTAATGGTTATGCTATAAGCTTGGTAACCCGTTTTGTTGAGCGAGCTGTGATGCAGTGCAAATATTTCAGCAGTTGGTGTGCACACTTCTCAAAGAGAGGGCAAAAACATTGAACGTGGCGGACACGTGACCGTCACCAAGGAAACAACACAGTGGCTAGCTGAACACTAACTCACTAATTCAGAACACAAACTGTATTTCATCCTGTACTAGCTGCAAGCCAACAGGAAAGCATCAGACAGCATCTCTAGGCTGCACGAGTGCACGGGGACCGTGCTGGTTGCAAGGAAGCAGGGTGAAGCACCAGACCTCTCATTCCTCGGTATTTTTTCAAGCTGTCTTCTTCGGCGACAATTTGTTCCCCGTGAAGGCAGCTTGTTGAAACATTCAGGAAATGAAACACCTCTATCTTCACCCTGCTCTTTCTCTCCCCCACAATCCCTATCCAGTGCTGCTTTTCACCGGAAAATAACAAACAGATAAATAAAAAGAATTAATAATAATAATAATGATAATAATAATAATAATAATAATAATAATAATAATAATAATAATAATAATAATAATGATAACTTAAGGGTTTTGGTTCAAATGGCTCTCAAATAGCTCTGGTGTAGCTGAGGGCACCCTTGGTTCACCGAGGGCATCAGCAGGGCCAAGGGGACGATTGTGGTTCCCCTGAATCTCCACAGAGCAAGCAAATTCACTCCTCAGCTTGTCATTGGGCCTACTGTGGACAGTCCTCATGGTCACGTCCGTGGACACCCTGCGGCTGTCAGGTGAACACCGGTAATGCTTTGCGTCGGTGTGGCCAGTGCAAAATGCACGCCTGACTGCCCAGCCGCTCAGTTTAAGCAGCACCTCGCCAGCACGGGCAGTGTTGCAGTCTGGTGGTAGACTGATAAGTGTTCTTGAAAGCACTCACAGGTGTCACAAAATCAGTCTTGTATTTACACTGAGTGCATCAGATCCTACTTGAAGGCAAGCACTCATCAAAAATGTAAACATGCAATTCACAGGGAGACCAGCAAACAAAAGTGCACAACTCACATCATCCCAACACTTGAAAAAATGAGCACGATGTGATTCTTTAAACGATTGGCTGTTTAGTCCTGCTCCTGACGACAAGTCTTGAGCCACGTGCTGACTGGCGGCAGCGTGGAGGGGCTGGGAGGTGAACGCGACGTGTTCCCCGAGCCGAGCTCTGCTAAAGGCCCCAAGAGACTCTCTGAAGGGTTTTAACCTAAGCTAACCTAGCCTACCCTAAGCCACCTATCCTAAGCAGGCATAACCTAACCTAACCAACCCGTGCCTGAGGAGGATGAATTGCTACAGTACGACCAAACCGCAAACTACAAAACTGTGATGTCCGTTATTGATTGTTTATGTTATGGACGATTTTGAGCACAAAACACAGTGGAATCACTTCACTCTGCAGCCTCTTCTTCTCTCGTCCCCCGGCGACCTTGGGGACTCGTTGGGAAGAGGGGTTTGTGGGCGGGGAACGCGGAAGTGCTCGTTCTTTGTACTTGAATGGAGACGAGAGCTTAAAATAAGGCAATCCTAACCTGACCTTATCTGACCTGACCTGACCTATCCTAACATAACCTGATCTAACCTAACCTAACCACTTTCCACTTCCTGGCCAACCCTTTAGCCATGAACACAAGTGCATGGTTTGCCTGCTTCAGACTCTTGCCACGGTCTCCAAAATCCTTCGTACCAATGATGGAATCGGAGGCCGGGTCAAAATGGAGAGATTCTCTGATGGTCACTGCATCAAATGCATGCCACAGAGTCTCTCCCTTCGACGTGGTGTCTGCTCTTCCTCAGAACTGTGAGTTTGTTTGCTCCAGCCTGCTTGGATGGAAGTTTGCCTTAGCCAAAGGTGAAGATTGGAACTGCTGGGGAGTGAAAAAGTAGAGCTTTAAAACCTACACGCCTTAGGACTATGGTAACGCAAGGCCAGAGCAAACCTCCTCCCTTGTCCCCCATATCTTCTGCCCTTCTTATTTCCTAAGCCATTAATTACCTGTCCTCTGATAAACTCCTGCACTTCAGGGCTTGCATATGGAGAAATGGAGTTTTCAGCTGCTGTGGACTCTTCAGGGTCTGCTACCTCAATCCCTTCGCTTGCTTTCTGAGCTCGCTGATGATGTCCTGCGGCAACCTGATTGTTATACACCCTGAAAACATTTCATAAGTATTTCAGCTGTTTTGTTGATAATTATCATAACTTCAAAAACTCCAATTTGTCTTTCATATACCAGATTCACATTTGTAGCTGCCTCTGCAAAGTGGTGTTTTCACACAAAACAAAACAAAAAGCTATAACAACGGTTCAAAGACAAACGCGAACTGACGCGGAAAACTCGATAAAGTATACAATTATAGCACTCACAACATTGTGAAGCAAATAACAGCAGTCACCAGGCTTGGTGCGAGGCTGTGGTGGTGTCTGGACTGCTCCCCCAAGCTGCTGCTCAGTGATGGGGCACTGTGCGGGCACCTGACGAGGGACGCCACCTGCCGGACAGGCAATGCGTCAGTCACGGTGGCTTTCGAGTGTGTACATTCACACGGTGTACACTTGCCTCGGGAGAGCCCACACTGTCACCTGACTGTTGAGGGCTTTATGAGAGACCACAGTTTTCATCTAGCCTGGCTAGTTGCAGCTGCAAGTAATGGCTCAACACTGCCTCAAACTACCAGGTCTTTTGTCTCTGGCGACAGAAGCTTGCATTCCAACCACTAGCACATGTACATGGGTGTGGCAGACACATAAATTGGTGGTGTGTGCACCATCTGCAGGCAAAGTGTCTCATGGAGGCGACACCAGTATCACCATTTGTAGGAACAGGACAAACCATGATTTACTTCATGAAAATAAAACATTGAAATGTAATGACAACACAAATTCAAAAGAAACTCTACTGTTATCAATATAGTAATAAGCAAAAGTTACTCAAACAGACATACTGCATTAAACAATAAATGAAAATATATATCAAGGTATTCTGCATGAATGAGCCTTTGTCACACAAACAGCTACACACACACACACACACACACACACACACACAGGCCATAACAATGCACACTGACACATCGCCACAGCCACCAGTGAACACTTATGTCGCCACCAAGCGAAACTTTCTGAAAACCGTGACAACATTATTATTATATTATTACATCACATTATATTATGTAGCTTTCATTGCGATACCATCAGCACCATGGCTTCCCTTCTCTCTCCGGCAGAGCTACAAGCTTCCTGAAGAACTGCATGAGGAGCTGCTCTCAACAGTCAGTCGCCGGGACGACGTGCAGGCGGTGTCCACCCTCATATGTAAGGGCGCGCCCATAGAGCTCCTGGGTGGCCTTTCTGTCCTCAGACTGGCTGTCACCACCGACCGCTTACACACCGTCAGCCTGCTGCTGGCTAGCGGTGCACCGCTGCCTGCCAGCCTGCTGCAGGAGGCTTGGCAGAGCCCCGACGTGACTCACAGGGTGCTGGCCACCCTCACCAGCGTGAGTACCTTCCCTTCCCTGTCTCACAGAACTACCTCACTGCAAAGGTGAGGACGAGCACCGGTACTGGACCCAAGTCTCAGCGGTGGCTCCTTTGCAGAGTGGAAAGTGTTTGAACAACTTGGATGAGTTATAGGTCTGTTGGTTGTAGAGGACGAGCCTTTGTGTTTCAGTGCCGTCAGTTTCAGGTTTTAGTGGTGCACATGACAGACCTGCAGCACACCAAACCTGTCCAACATTACAGGTCATGCAACAGAATCTTGTCATTTCATAAAAGGACACTTCAGTGTAATGTTTAGAACAAGCAATGAAGTAGATCTCATAATACTTGAATCCATGTTAATTCATCATTATAATCCTAAAAGTAATTGTAATAATGCTTGTCAAACCTAATATTTGATTATAATTCATCATTATAATCCTAAAAGTAATTGTAATAATGCTTGTCAAACCTAATATTTGATTATAATTCATCATTATAATCCTAAAAGTAATTGTAATAATGCTTGTCAAACCTAATATTTGATTATAATTCATCATTATAATCCTAAAAGTAATTGTAATAATGCTTGTCAAACCTAATATTTGGAATAATTCTTTGTACTCGTATTTTTCCTTTTTTTTGGGACAAGGTAAGGTTGTATTTGTACATGCACTTTTAGATTTGTGACACTTAATGACACTTCTGCATAGCTGCCCTACCTCTCTCTCTCTCTCTCTCTCTCTCTCTCTCTCTCTCTCTCTCTCTCTCTCTCTCTCTCTCTCTCTCTCTCTCTCTGCGCACGGTGCTTACCTGATGTGGTGACCATCCTTTCCTCACAGGCCTACTGCTGCCGGCTGCGTGCAGAGCAGCGTCGCCTGGAAAAGGTCAGCAGCGCCCTTGTCAAGGGCATCGACAATCTAGTGACAACCATCGAGGGAAATACTCCCTGGCAGGCAGCCTGGCGATGGGGAAAGGAGACTGACCGGCCAGCACTGAGCGACCTCCTGGCAAAGGCAGCGGCTGCCAACTGCCCCGTGACTGCTGCCTTCCTGCATAGGGCAGGAGGGTGGACAGTCTTTAATGGAGCCTCTGGTGGCACTGCCCTCCACGCTGCCCTGGAGGCTGGCCACAAAGGCATGGCCGAGCTGCTGATCAGGGACCTTGGGGGCTGCCCGTACGTGCCGGACACACATGGTCGCCTTGCGGTGCACATGATGCCTCACGAGGAGCAACAGAGGCTGGAGCAGGTGAGGCTGCTTGCCTGTGTACTCTTTTGGATGGCGGCATGAACTCACTTCACCAGCTGATCAAAACTTCAGCACCTGTCGCGCTTATTTCGTCTGCTACGCCTCCTTGGTCACACTCCTGTAATAATCCTGACACACGCATACACTATATGGAATTTGTCACCTAACAAAATATTGCAAAATATTGAAATAACATGACCGTTTCCATCAGAGTGCTGGATTTGGTTATGCTAAGTTTACCTTAATATTTAGCTCACTAAGTTCATTGCTGATTCTTTCGTTGCATAGATTATGATTTAAAAAATCATAATTTCACCCAGAAATAAAGTAACTATCTCATAAATAGTAGGCTAGGATGATTTACATTCAACCCGAAATATTTCTATGTAACAAATGTGTGTACAGCAACGAGGGACAGAGAAAAAGATGACTCATTAAGTGGCTGGCTGGCACAGCAGTTTGGTGAATGTCAGGCAGACATTGAAAGGGAGGAATTTAAGTCACAAGAAGTCACCATAATAATGGATATGGCGTGCTGAAGGCACAGCTGATGTATTTTCACACCTTGCTCCTTTTTAGTGGTGGCGTGGTTAATTCTTTGGTCAAGAACTGACTCGCTTTATCTAATGAGGCCGCTCCGGCATACCAGCGTTACCGAATCGGCGCTTTTCGTTTTGTTATGATAGAGTCACCAGGTTGGGGATTACCGAAGCCATGAGAACACCAGCTGTGAAAGTGGCTGGAGGTGTCACCAGGCTGGTAAGGCTTTCATTTGGGACTGTTACCAAGCGACTGTGAAATTGGCCCTTTGGTATTTCTGCCTTGTCTAATGAGTCCCTCAATGCCGCAGCAACGGCTCGCTAAGCTCACCCGTGCACTCCTGCAGTGCTCTAGGATGATGTCATCTGGCCCTGGAGATTTAGTCATTTTATGTTTATCTGTCTGTTTAATGATGCTGTCCTTGCTTATGGTGATATAGACAGATGGGGGAATTGAGTTTTTGTGGCACTGAACAATACTAAGTTTGCTTTGACCCAGTCAGAAAATTCAGAAACGAGAAACCTGCCCCGCATAGATGACGCGTTTGACAACGCTTCAGAAGTGTGTGGAATATTGTACAAGACAACACATTGTTTAACAATAGTCACTTATTAGTGTGTGCTGTGCCATATGCTGTCCTCCTCTGCTTTGCACATGGCCGTCATTTATCAAAGAATTATCGTGATAAAAATAAATAAATAAATAAATCAGAGGTATGCTTTCCCTGGGAAAATTGTAGTCCGCAGCTAAAGTTGCTTCATTAATGACATTGTTTAATTTCTCATCGATACACAAATCACTTTCATTGTTCTTAATTTATAAAACTCTCACAAAGCACACAGGAAATGAAGTGCCTCGGCTACTGGATGGTGTTCGTCAAAGTAGAAGCATCAACGTGGATTTTATGTAGCCACAGCTTGGAGCATCCTCTTACCAAAACAGCACGCTGTGTTTTGAACCAAACGTTTTCAGTAGTCTACCTTTGCACAACAAACTTCTTATTCATATCATGAATATTATGCAGCTCAATTATGGTATTATATTTTATTAATATTACTTACTATTTGATTCTATTAGTTGACCAATTAAGCTACTTGTATTTTTTAATCTTGCCTAATAAACAACTCCAATCAGGCAGACAAATGCTAATATACGTATGTAATCCTCGATTTCTATCATCATTTCTAACATATCTATGTGTACGCAGCAATAAAGGGTTATTTACTTGTTCATATATTCACCGCTCTCTTTCTCTTTGCACACAGAAGCTCTTTATGATGGAGCGTGAAAAACTGAAGGATATGGAGCTTCGCTTGAAGGCAGATCACGAGAAGACCGCAGCACGGACAGCGCTGTGTATACAGGAGGATCTCTTTGAGAGCCACAAGAAGGGCGAGGGTAAGAAGGTCTCCTTACCTGATGGCCACGCTGCCCTGCTGCTGGCCTCGCGCAAAGGTCTCCTGCAGCTGACTCATCTTATGCTGCAAGAGGGTCACTTCCCCGTGGACGAGGTGCTGGACCACACCTGCGGCACCACCGCCCTCCACCAGGCGGCCTCGCACGGCCAGGACGGCTGCGTGGCGCTGCTGCTGAGCGCTGGCGCCAACCCACAGCAGCGTGACACGTATGGCCAGACACCCCCTCACCTGGCCGCCATGTTTGGCCATAAAAGTACTTTCGAACTCCTGGCACACCAAGTGACGCAGGACCCTCCTTGCCGCGCGGGCACCACGGGCACACAGGTGAGAGAAAATTTTAAAGTGTTTCACAATATGTATTATAAATATAAGCGTGATCTATTAGACCCAATCGACCGACGTGACCCGGAAAGCGTCATAAGAAATCTTGTGAGATCCATAGGCCTGCAAGAGCTGCAGAAGGAGGCTCAGCGGGTGGCTGTGGATCTATCAAAGGGCGAGGCCCTTGAGGTAAAGGAGGCGGTGATGGCAGAAATAAGCATCATCATGAATAAGGTGTCAGCCGCTAATGCCACGTACCGCGGCGACCTGAGGCTGGCGGGCAGTTCTCAGGACGGGTCTAAGCTTTACGCCCCTGACGAATTTGATATAAACCTCGTGATTCACAAGGATGACGTAGGAATAACTGTTAGCGAGAGAGGGAAGGAGGAAGCCCCGCTGAAGGGCAGGTTACAGATTTGTGTGAAGACTGACAATCCCCACCTTGAGGGTAATAGATTTATGGCCAGTTTGTACGAGGAGGTGCACCGGTGCCTCGCTGGCCACACCCTGCAGGACAAAAGACTGAGCCTGGTGCCGCCGGGCCTGACCAGCACGCAAGTGGGCGTGGGACTCTCTCTGGCCTGGCAGGGGCGAGAGTATCCACTGTTGCTGGTCGGCGTGGACCTGGTGCCAGTGCTTGAGGTGCCATGGCTGGAGCAAGTTTGCAGACCGCTCCTCACTCCTGAGGACACCACCACCATGCAGCTCAGTAATGCTGCTGATGGAACATGGCGCTGCAGCTTTGCCTTGACAGAGGCTGAGGTGCTGGGGACGTTGACGCCCGCAGAGCGCCAGGTGCAGCTGATGGGAAAAGTACTTCTTTCCCGCCTCAAGCCCGAGCGCTGGATGCCTCGGCACAAAAAGAGCTTTTTCAAATGGTTCGCCATACGGGAGTGGAACATCGCGGTGCCAAGCGGGTTCTGTTTCAAGAACGCCCTCCTGCGGTGGCTGGAGCACAGGCGGTCGAGGGAGGTAGAGCTTGGGGCTGGCCAGGAGCATGACCACACCAAGGAGTTGGGGGCTGGACAGGAGGGAGACCACACCAAGGAGTTGGGGGCTGGACAGGAGCAGGACCACACCAAGGAGTTGGGGGCTGGACAGGAGCAGGACCACACCAAGGAGTTGGGGGCTGGACAGGAGCAGGACCACACCAAGGAGTTGGGGGCTGGACAGGAGATGGACCACACCAAGGAGTTGGGGGCTGGACAGGAGGGGAACCATACAAAGGAGTTGGAGGGTGAACGGAAGGGGGACCATACAAAGGAGTTGGAGGGTGAACGAAATGGGGAGCACGCCAAGTGGTTGGAGCCGGGGCGGGAGGGGGACCCCGCCAGATGGGTGGTGGAGGTGTTCAGATTGATGTGTGCGAACCCAGAAGAGACACGAGAGAACCTGACAACTCAAAACAGCTCCGCCTACTTTGGAGGAGACTGTGAGGGGCGGAAGCCTGGGGACGGGGCGCCCATCATCGTGCAGTGCCTGGAGGAGGACCCTCTGCCAAGACAACCAGGCGGCGGCGACGAAAGTATTAGATGCAGAAGATGCAGACCATTGTAATCATTAGCTGTGAGCTGTGCCACACACACACACACACACACACACACACACACACACACACACAGGAACGCCAGTGCTTGGTGCTCGATTTTCATATTCAGTAGTTTATATAGCCAATTAGTTGTGGAGTCGATATAAAGAAGAATATATATTTTCATGTCGCGAGGCTAGTGAGAGAAGATACTCTGTTAATAGGGTCTCTCATCTGTGTGCACTTGTTGGCCCCTGTAATACCGCAGGTTGAGTAATGTGATGGTGCAAGCTGAGGTAATGCCACCTTTGGCCAGTAAGTACAGCAGGGCAAGATAATAGTCAACTTGCATGTTGTATGGTGAAACAGGCTCTACATGGATTCATGGATGATAGGCCTAGAAGTGTTTGATATTCATTTGCAAACGGCAGTGCCATTAGGACATGAAATATTTAGTACAGGTTTATTAAGACAATGTCTGGTCTGGGTGTAAATAAAGCACTTCGGCTTGACAAGATGATGACAAATAAGTTATCAAATCAAGATGGAATGTCACATTTGTAGCACCAAGTACCAAATGCAGATGGTAATTGGTTAAAACAAACTGTTAAGGTAAGGACTTGTGCTATTGATAGGCAGAGATTGTCTGAGCAAACTTATAACAGGCCAGCATGTCTTAATTATAAGATGGTGACAATGCAAGGAAAATTACACAAGTATTTATCTGTTCTCCTTAAACAACACTCACGTGCCGTAAGTGTGTTCAAGTGTGCAAATCATCAGCTGCCATTGTAAGTGGTAGTGAAGGAATGCAAGTGTACAAAAGTGAATCTGTTCTTTAGGTGATCTTAATGGTGCAGATGAAACTCACTCTTCATTCAAATTGACTTTTTTTTTTTTTTTTTACAAATAGCTGAAAAAAATATGTCAAGAAATATTGGTTCACTAATGTAAATGCAACAAAAATAGGGGAATTCCTTGGAGCGAGAAACGTGACTGTCTTATTAAGTAGTGTTAAGTTCATCCAAGATATAACTTGTTATTTTTAAAAAAAAATTATAAGAAGTAATTGTTAGCAGGTAAGTGACGTCTATATTTGGTGTGTACAGTATAACAATTTGTACTCTCATACCCCGCCTGAGGTCGCTTTCAAACCTTTCAAGCACACTTCTCATATTTGCAAACTTATACATGTAAATTAACCATTGCCTTGTATTTTTTTCATGAACACAAAACTATTCCTCTCTGTATTATGGAAAGTGATGTGTCAGTAAATCAAACACAAAAACTCATGTCTTTATTTCAAGCCTTATGAATCATTTTGTTACTTATATTTATATATATATATATATATATATATATATATATATATATAGAGAGAGAGAGAGAGAGAGAGAGAGAGAGAGAGAGAGAGAGAGAGAGAGAGAGGGCAATCTCACAGTACAGTGTCATGTTGAATCCAGTGTGTACCAATGAGTTCTCCGTCATTAAATGAGGCACCCTCGTCCCCGTGTGTTTTATTGGCACACATATCAACATATCAACGACTTGCCACAGCCTCCAATCTGCCAGAATCACCACTTCACTCTGGTTCTCCACGCTGCCAACACTCCAAGCAGCTTCATGGACTGGGCAGGTTACAAGCATCATCACTCCGTCAACTCCACAACAACACAGGTGACTACTAGTAGTCAGCACAGAACCACTGGTGGGTGGGTCGCCATCACTGGTCACACACACTGCCACCAAAACACTCTTACAATAAGTGGTGGCAAACATCTTTCATACAAGTGGTCACACAAACACAACCGCTGCAGTAATATTATCATTGTCTTATTCCTGTTATGGTCATTATAAGTATTACCATTAATACTATTACCATTATTGATTTTATTATTATTATCAATATTATTATTATTATTATTATTATTATTATTATTATTACATTTATTATTATTACCATTGCATCATCATCATCATCATCATTGTTGTCATAGGTTGCGGAAAACAGGCGGGAGAAGAAGGCTGCAGACAGGTTAGGCTTCCAAAGCAAAGCGAAACAAAACAACAATGAGGCAGCAAAATAATAAAAAGAAATAGTAATAATGAAAGAATAAAAGAAAAAGAACCTGAAGTATAGCGAGGAAGTGGAACAAGTCAGGAGGGAAGAGAAGTGGAGGGTCGAGGCACAGCTGACGAGGTGGAGGCAGGCGTCACGGCGCTCCTGAGGCACAGCAAAGGAAAGTGTACATAGAGGCAGTGGAACGGGAGGGGGGGAGGGGCAGGGAAAGGCTGGGAGGGTACCATGCTATGTTAATGTATGCTGGTAAACGAGAGTACTGTAACTGTTGTTGTTGTTGTTGTTGTTGTTGTTGTTGTTGTTGTTGTTGTTGGTGTGAGGGTCATTATTATTGTCATTATTACCAGTGTTATTATTGTGGTTGTTGTGGTTGTGGTGGTAGGTCTTAATGAAGTGCATTGTAATGTTCCAGCCTCCCCATTACCTGCTCATGAACAACCATCTCCATTGTCTTTTCTTTCATCCAAGTATTTCCTGACAAATGCAATATTTCCAAGATGGCACCTCCTGCTGCCCTCAACACCTGCTTTATCTCATCTTTCAGTGATAAATTGCACTCTGTTATCACACCGAAAGGCGGGTTCACACTTGCCAATTCGCTGCTGAATTGCCAGCCGCCGCAAGCCGCGATAGCCCGCCGGTGGAAATTTTGGTGCCTGGCGGCTGAATTGCCAGCCGCGCCAACAACACCGACAGGTTGGGCTTGTCCAGCCGCGCGCTGCTCTGTTTACCTCAGGTCCTCGGGGGAGTTGTGCATGGTGTGGCGTCCTGAGGCACAAAAGTTGATGTTGGAGCTAATGACGAACCAACAACGTCATCACTGGGACCCAAGACTCTCTCTCTCTCTCTCTCTCTCTCTCTCTCTCTCTAAAAGAGTAGTATCGCTGCAGAAGGGGCCAAGTTGTCAGTAGTTACCGATCGGTGTTCCTAAGCTGTTGTTAGATAACGCAGCGTCAGTGTGAGGCGTTCACCAGGAGTCACTGCATCCCTCACGTGGGCATCCTCCTTCTTGATAGGCGAGTCACAAGCCGCAGGAGACCACGGTACTGCTCCTTGTTGAGGCCTATCCACTGCCTCATGGTGGCTGGGTCTTGCAGGCTCGGCTCAGGCAAAAGAGCGTGGCAGACGCGCCTTCCTTCTCTTCTATTCAGCCAGGGACGTGTGTACAGGCGCCTCCTGTTCCGTTATATCTTCCACTACGCCAAAAGAAATACAATTATCACCGACATTGTTGCTGGAGGAAGAGATCTTGCTGAGTTGGCAAGTTTTTGCCTGCCTTCTTTACTGCCGTGGCTGGCAGTAATCTTTCGGCTGAACACATCCAGCCTCTTGAGGTCGTCATTCTTCACAACAATCAAACATTCGCTTTTACCTTCATTCGCCTTCACCTGATTATAATTTGTTCCTTTTGCACACACCTTCCTTACTTCTGCTCAGCTTGGTCTCTGTATTTCTCACGTCAATCATCGACCAAGAAAACTGAGAGTATCATGTCCTGGTTCAATACTTTCTTCCTTCTCTCACCACGTTAACCAGTATTCTCAGTCATTCACCACTGTTCTGTTCACCTCCCCAATGCAAGAGTTAACCAGTATTCTCAGTCATTCACCAATGTTCTGTCCACCTCCCCAATGCAACACTTAACCAATATTCTTAGTCATTCCTCCCTTTCTCTGGTAAACTCTGGAACTCCCAGCCTGCTTCTGTATTTCCTCCTTCCTGTGACTTGAACTCTTTCAGGAGGGAGGCTTCAACACACTTATCCTTCAATTTTTGACTACCGCATCTGTCTCTATTCGGGGACCGGCACTTCAGTGGGCATTTTTTGTTGATTTATTGTTTTTATATAATATTGTTGCCCTTGGCCGGTGCACAGATCAAGGAAGCTCCACCCGTGGCCTGTCACCTCCAGCCTTGCTCCACGAGGCGCCGCGCCACCCGCCGCCTACCTCACCAACTCTTGACAGCTGCTGCCAGTGCTGATGAAGCGTTGCCTCACCAGCACGGAAAGCAGTGAACAGGTTACTTTTCCAAGGTGTGTCATTAATGAAGTCCATGCATCAGTGTATGTAGGTGGAAAGCTGACAGGTGACAGCATGGCCCACTAACAGACACAGACTGTGGAGTTCCACCTACTCTCAAAAGGCTGTGTTACCTGAAGCTACAGGTTTTCAAGGGAGCTTTTACGACTTGAGTGACAGGTTAACAACATTTCTACATTGTCGACAGGAGAAACGCCCTTGAGAACCCGCCGAGTCACCTCTCTGGCCTTTAAAAACAGTGGTGTTGAGAGGACAGTGTTCAACAAAGAGGTAGCACCACACGTGTAGCGGGCTTGGTGATTCAGTTCACTCAGCACTTCCTCACACGCCTCCACACACCGGATACACAGCCGAGCCTTACACTACAAGCCAATGTACCTGCACGCCGGAATAACACAACGAAATTACATGCACGAATGCTTTGCACACCTCCACAGAACAGTTAGCATGCATATTCTGTTGACAATGGTTCACCTTTGTTACAGCTGCCGTCACATTCACCACAGCCTTTTTGCTTGTCTTTGTACAGCAATCGCGGTTTTTTACCTATTAATGATTCATTTACTTATTTCCTTCTCTCACAAGTACATTAGCAGTAATTAAGGCCGTGATGGAACTCTGCAGCTCATCATTGCTCTATCCAACTTGACTCTTCCTTTTCACTTCGTTCTTTCAAGATAGAAGCTTAAAGTCGTGCCCTAAACCAGATACTGCAACCACATACTGCAACCACATACTGCAACCACATACTGCAAACACATACTGCAAACACATACTGCAAACACACACTGCAAACACATACTGCAACCACACACTGCAAACACATACTGCAAACACATACTGCAACCACATACTGCAACCACATGCTGCAAACACATACTGCAAACACATGCTACAAACACATACTGCAAATGCGTACTGCAAATGCGTACTACAAAGGCATTAATGAAATCCCAGTCTAGAACTTTTGTATTCACTGATCAGTACTAGCAAACGCTGAAATGTTCCTAGCGATTATATATAGAAATGCTGTTAATTTTATCATAGTTCAGAAATAAAAGACGTGGTTCTCAAGTAGGCGAAGCATAATTTATTTTCATGCCGTAATTTCAAAGACAGACTTCTCGCTAGGAAACAAGGAAGAATGCTTTAACCCGGCGGTCTCTTTAACATTTCATTTATTCTTTGCCTAGAAGTTTATACATAACATGTACATAAGAAGTAAGTAGCAGAAGTAAATGGTCACCGACGCATAGGAAATTAGTAACAAAATGGTGTTACTGGAGACAGAAGCGTAGACATGAGTTACTATATATTACAAGAAAGAGAACTAGACGATTAAGACCAAAAAAAACATCACAGTACTTGTAAAAAATACACTGAATTTAATAATGCACAGTAAAATAGTAACAGGACAGTGATAGTGAAGATAGAAGAAAAGTGTTTGCCCTAGCGGTCTCTTGGCGTTGTTTACAAGAACCGTGATGGCGGACAGAAGGGTTCGGTGACCAGTGACACTCTTTCAATTTCCTCCACTCCCAGAACTCAGGTGAGGCAGGGACCGCCGCCCACCCTTGCGCCCCTCCCTCCTCTACCTCCACCCGCGCACACACGCACGCACACACCTGAAATAAGAGAGAAAAGCAGGTGTTTGTTAACCTCCCTCTGTGTGTTTGTGTGTGTGTTTGTCGTGTCAGTGTTCATTGCCTTTATTTCCTTCCTTATTCTGTGTCTGTATGTTTGTCTTCCTTCACTTCATTTACACTCAGCCTTCCTCTTCATCCTCCTCCTCCTCTTCTTCCTCCTCCTCTTCTTCTTGTTCTTGTTCCACGTTACAAAATTCATTAAACAGGGAACCAACAAAACTGGAAAGCTAACAGCCTTTGAATCATTATCCGTGCAAGAAATGGCAGACAAAGCAAGATGTAGGGACACACTGTGCACCAGAGTGTCACACAAGTCCGCGCCACCACCACCGCTTCTCTCAGACGAAGTGACGCGGGTGTTACGGCTCCTGTGACGCGTCCACTGACAGAGTAACAAGATTGACACATTTTAAACATTAGAAGCGCTCTTAGTGACCCAAGGCTGTTCATGTCTGTGGCGTGTGGGAGAGGCACAGCAAGCCAAACCAACCTTACCTTAACTCTCTCTCTCTCTCTCTCTCTCTCTCTCTCTCTCTCTCTCTCTCTCTCTCTCTCTCTCTCTCTCTCTCTCTCTCTCTCTCATACATGCATAAACAAAACAGCTATAATGAGAGAGAGAGACAGAGAGAGAGAGAGAGAGAGAGTGGTATCCTCGCCTGACCTGGTAACACTGCAAGGAAAATCCACATCTGGCAATGCAGACCTGCCAGACGCCAGCCAGCCGGGGACCCCACGTCGACACTAGTGCTCTAACCTGACCTAAGTTAACTAAGTCCTAACTAGACTGCATAGACTCAGCTTGCTGTTACACTTGCTGTTGTGCTGTTGTGTGTGAACGGTGACAGATTAACAACATTTCTGCATTACTGACAGGAGAAACACTCTTTTAAAAGGCTGTAGTTGAAGTGACAAGGGTTTTCAAGGGTGTTTTTACAGTTGCAGTGACACATTAACAATATTTCTGCATTACTGACAGGAGAAATGCTTTTAAAAGGCTGTAGTTGAAGTGACGCAGGTTTTCAAGGGTGTTTTTACAGTTGCAGTGACACATTAACAATATTTCTGCATTACTGACAAGAGAAATGCTTTTAAAAGCCTGTAGTTGAAGTGACGCAGGTTTTCAAGGGTGTTTTTACAGTTGCAGTGACAGATTAACAACATTTCTGCATTACTGACAGGAGAAACACTCTTTTAAAAGGCTGTAGTTGAAGTGACGCAGGTTTTCAAGGGTGTTTTTACAGTTGCAGTGACACATTAACAATATTTCTGCATTACTGACAAGAGAAATGCTTTTAAAAGGCTGTAGTTGAAGTGACGCAGGTTTTCAAGGGTGTTTTTACAGTTGCAGTGACACATTAACAATATTTCTGCATTACTGACAAGAGAAATGCTTTTAAAAGCCTATAGTTGAAGTGACGCAGGTTTTCAAGGGTGTTTTTACAGTTGCAGTGACACATTAACAATATTTCTGCATTACTGACAAGAGAAATGCTTTTAAAAGGCTGTAGTTGAAGTGACGCAGGTTTTCAAGGGTGTTTTTACAGTTGCAGTGACAGATTAACAACATATCTGCATTACTGACAGGAGAAACACTCTTTTAAAAGGCTGTAGTTGAAGTGACAAGGGTTTTCAAGGGTGTTTTTACAGTTACAGTGACAGATTAACAACATTTCTGCATTACTGACAGGAGAAACATTCTTTTAAAAGGCTGTAGTTGAAGTGACAAGGGTTTTCAAGGGTGTTTTTACAGTTCCAGTGACAGATTAACAACATTTCTGCATTACTGACAGGAGAAACACTCTTTTAAAAGGCTGTAGTTGAAGTGACAAGGGTTTTCAAGGGTGTTTTTACAGTTACAGTGACAGATTAACAACATTTCTGCATTACTGACAGGAGAAACACTCTTTTAAAAGGCTGTAGTTGAAGTGACGCAGGTTTTCAAGGGTGTTTTTACAGTTCCAGTGACAGATTAACAACATTTCTGCATTACTGACAGGAGAAACACTCTTTTAAAAGGCTGTAGTTGAAGTGACGCAGGTTTTCAAGGGTGTTTTTACAGTTGCAGTGACAGATTAACAACATTTCTGCATTACTGACAGGAGAAACACTCTTGAGAACCAGGTTAACCTTGCCTTTGGCCTGGCATAACAGTTGTGGTGAGAGAGCACAGGGCCCCTGGTGAATGACTGAATACTGGTTAACAGGTAGAAGATAGCTAGAGATGCAACACTGCGATGGTGACACTGAGAGAGAGAGAGAAAGAGAGAAACTTAGTAATAAGATGAATCCTTGCTGTTACTATCATTACTACTACTACTACTATTACTACTACTACTACTACTACTACTACTACTACTACTACTACTACTACTACTACTACTACTACTATGTAAAGTGTCAATATTAATAATCTTTTGTGTCTTACAGAGATTCAACAAGAAAGGGAAAAGAAGAGAGAGAGAGAGAGAGAGAGCAAGAGGCACACAGACAGACAGGCAGTGAGAGAGAGAGCGAGAGACAGACAGACAGAGAGAGAGAGAGAGAGAGAGAGCAAAATGGAGGGTGATCTGTGTCCTCTTTCTCTGTCACAGCCAGCAGCCACAGACCTGCCTGATATTGCTCAGTTTTTATCTATTTATATGTCTGAGGAAGAGACATTAGCTCTGCAGGTTTGTATACTACTACTACTACTACTATTACTACTGCCTCTTGACTGACACATTCAAGGAGGGGTCTGGTGGAGGTCTTCAAGTGGCACAGGGGACATGACAAGGGTGACTAAGAGGGGGTCTGGTGGGGGTCTTCAAGTGGCACAGGGGACATGACAAGGGTGACTAGGAGGGGTCTGGTCACTCAGCAAGGAGTTAGGACTGAAAAGCAAGGCCTCCACTTTGCGTGACTTTGTGATGCAGAATAATAGTGTACAGCAATTAATGTATTTGTTGTGCCTCTAAAATATGTCACACAGATTATGTCACTTCATCCCACTCAGTATTTCAACAAGCTTGACATGACGTAACATAACCTAACCTAACCTTACCTAGCATAACATAACCTAACCTAACCTAACCTAACCTAACCTAACCTAACCTAACCTAACCTAACCTAACCTAACCTAACCTAACTTAACCTAACCTAACCTAACCTAACCTAACCTAACTTAACCTAACCTAACCTAACCTAATGTAAGCTAACCTAACCTAACCTAACCTAACGTAAGCTAACCTAACCTAACCTAACCTAACCTAACCTAACCTAACCTAGCATAACCTAACCTAACCTAACCTAACTTAACCTAACCTAACTTAACCTAACCTAACCTAACCTAACGTAAGCTAACCTAAGCTGTTTTTTTCACACAGGAGGGACGAGTGAGTAGTGTGATGAGCCACAGTGTATTCACAGCCACAGAGCAGCCCACACAGCACACAGAATTGACACCACAGCCAGCACTACCACCACCGCCACCGCCGCCACCACAACAGCAGCAGCAGCAACAACAACAACAACAACAACAACAACAACAACAACAACGGGATCATGATTTCAGTGTCATGTCTCTGGTCTCTCACAGCCCCAATGCAGGTAAACAGTAGTAGTAGTAGTAGTAGTAGTAGTAGTAGTAGTAGTGGTAGTAGTAGTAGTGGTGGTGGTGGTGGTGGTGGTAGTAGTAGTAGTAGTAGTAGTAGTAGTAGTAGTAGTAGTAGTAGTACATGAGAACATAAGAAATAATGGAAGGTGCAAGAAGTGACCAGGCTTACAGGTGGCAGTCCCTGTATGAAACACACCTCCCTATTTCCATCTGCTATCCCCATCCATAAACTTGTCTAATCTTCTCTTAAAGCTCTCTAGTGTCCTACCACTAACTACATGATTACTGAGTCCGTTCCACTCATCTACCACTCTATTTGCGAACCAATTCTTTCCTATCTCCTTCCTAAACATAAATTTTTCAAGCTTGAACCTGTTATCTCTTGTCCTACCCTGGTTGCTGATTCTAAGAATTTTGCTTACATCTCCCTTGTTATAACCCTTATACCACTTAAAGACTTCTATCAGGTCCCCTCTTAACCTACGTCTCTCTAGAGAATGTAAATTTAACCGCTTCAACCTCGCTTTGTAAGGAATACTCCTCATCCCCTGAATCCTTTTAGTCATTCTCCTCTGTACTGATTCTAATAGACCTATATCTTTCCTGTAATGTGGGGACCAGAACTGCACCGCGTAGTGTAGATGAGGTCTGACCAGCGCCAAGTATAACTTTAATATTACTTCCGGCCTTCTACTTTTAACACTCCTAAAAATGAACCCTAGTACCCTATTTGCCTTGTTTCTGGCTTCTATGCATTGTTTCCCTAGACGGAGTTCAGAGCTAACTACAACCTGGCATATCCTGCATGTTTTCCTGGGTGAAGACAGTTAAAAAATAATCATTCAGAAATTTACTTATCTCCTCCCCAGAACTAACCAGCTCCCCATCTGCTGCCTTTAATGGACCTACAGAGTCCTTATTCTTCGTCCTGTATACCTGATAAAATCCCTTGGGGTCTGTCTTCGCCTGGCTGGCTACCTTTAATTCATAATTGCCCTTTGCTTTCCTCGTTAACCTCCTCACTGTTCTAACTAATTCATTGTATTGTAACTTTAACATTTCTTCACCTGCCCTCAATCTCATACTTCTCTTACACCCTATATGCTAAAATCCCTCTCATCCGGCATTCCAGTATCCAGCAGCCTGAAGCATCCGGCACAATTTTCCCCGAGCCTTAAAATCAATAAAAAATCAATGCGTACTCATAAAATTGATAAAAATTCCCACGCGAGGCATACTTTGTCCCCTCGCCACCAGAGCTCACTGCTTGGCGCCACCCGCGGCCCACTGCACCGCGTTCACCCAGTGACTCGGCCCCGCGTGTGCACTGTTTATCGCCTGACGCCTTCACCGTGCCTAAAGTTGTAGAAGAGAGGAAGCGTGTTGTGCTTACACTGAAGCAGCCAATCAGATCAGCTGGTCTTTGTTGTGGTAAGATGTGTGAGTGTAGGCTGGTGATCGTGGACACAATTTCACTTCTATTCAAGTATCCGGCATGTCGGCGGTCCCGTTGATGCCGGATAAGAGGGATTTTACCGCATAATGCTTTAACCTAGCAGTCGTCCATTTAGGGTCTTTTTTGTGTGATCTTATTGTCCTATACGGGATATTTGCTGACTGGCCCATGTGAAATTTATCTACGAAATATTTATACAATTCATCTACATTTACCTCACCCAATCCCCTGATCTTGACCTCTACCGTCCTCTCCACTCCCTCGTCTACTCGCCTCGACCTCACCTCTCTCATTTCAGCATGACCTGACATTCCAACACATTCACACCTGTCTCCCCCTTCCTCACTCCTCCGCCCCTTATGGACACATCTTGCCTCCTGTTGTCCTGCACCCTCGCGCCTCACCTCGCGTCTCACCCTGCCTTATCTCTCTGAACTCCGTCCCTGACCTGACCTGACCCTGCATCCCTTGCCAGTCCAGTCCTTGGAGGTACCTTTTTAATTCCTCAACGTGTGTTTTCCTAAAGTCAGGTATTTTACTAGTCTTTTTGCTTCTAACAGTTTATTATTCCCATTCTAAATTGTACCTAATTTCCCTATGGTCGTTGTTACCTCCAACTGCTGCCCTCCGACCTCTACCTGCGTGACTCTAGTAGTAGTGGTGGTGGTGATGGTGGTGGTAGTAGCAGTAGTAGTAGTAGTAGTGGTGGTGGTGAGAGAGAGAGAGAGAGAGAGAGAGAGAGAGAGAGAGAGAGAGAGAGAGAGAGAGAGAGAGAGAGAGATTGGTTTTCAGAGTGGTGGGTAAGTGTATTGGGCTAGAATGCGTCTGAAATGGGCTGGATTGGGCTAGAATGGGCTGGATTGGGCCGGAATGGGCTAGAATGGGCTGTATTGGGCTAGAATGGAATGTATTGGGCTGGAATGGGCTAGAATGAACTGGATTGGGCTAGAATGGGTCTGAAATGAGCTGGATTGGGCTAGAATGGGTCTGAAATGGGCTGGATTGGGCTGGAATGGGCTGTATTGGGCTAGAATGGACTGTATTGGGCTGGAATGGGCTAGAATGACCTGGATTGAGCTAGAATGGGCTGTATTGGGCTAGAATGGACTGTATTGGGTTGGAATGGGCTAGAATGACCTGGATTGGGCTGGATTGGGCTAAAATGGGCGGGAATGGTCTGGAATGAGTTGGGGTGAGGTAGATTGGGCTGGAATAGGCTAGGATGGGCTGGATTGGGCTGGAATGAATTGGAATGAGCTGGATTGGGCTGGAATAGGCTGGGATGGGCTGGAATAGGCTGGATTGGGCTGGAATTAGTTGGAGTGAGCTGGATTGGGCTGGAATAGGCTGGGATGGGCTGGATTGGGCTGGAATAGGCTGGTTTGGGCTGGATTGGGCTACAATGAGGTAAATAATGGGACTGTTTGTCAAGATTGAAAAAAAACATGATTTTTCTTAAAATATAAAAAAATAATTTATTTGACTTAATTTTTTTTTGTATTAAAGTTATTGTTGCTTTTTTTTATTTATTTTTATTTATTTATTTTGTTTTATTTATTTATTTTGTTTTTTGTTTAGTAAGCTTGTGTAAGTGATGAGGCCATACTGTTGTTGTTGTTATTGTTGTTGTTGTTGTTGTTGTTGTTGTTGTTGTTGTTGTTGTTGTTGTTGTTGTTGTTGTTGTGAAGCAGGCCAGTGTTCGTGACACAACACACTCCATTACACAGTTAACAAACAAATAATTTTTTGCATTAAAAAATGACAAATAGCAGAAAGTGTAATCAGATTTGTTATATTAAACTAACTAACTTTGCATTAAAAAATAAATAAATAAATAAATAAACATATAAGCTCATTAAACTTCATAATTAAATTTATTATCATTATTACCAACAAAAAACAAGTTGTGTTTGAGGTGCAAGAGATGCGGGGAGGAGACTGCCAGGGAGGTGATGGGAGAGAGGGAGCCCCGTGCTGCTTCACCTTTCCCAGGGTGAGTGCTGGCAGTCTGGCCAGGCGGCGGTGGTGGTGGTGGTGGCGGTGGTGACGCTACACGGGGACAGGCAGCGTGGTGGTGGTTGGCCTGGTGTCTCTGGCCAGGTGGTGCGGGGCCTGGAGGAGGTGCAGGAGGCAGCCCGCCACTGCCCCACTGCTGAGGTGACTGTGGTGCAGTGTGGCGTGGTGCTGGCACGGCACTGCTGCACCACACCACACACCACACCACTGCCACCATCATTTATTTATTTATTTATTTTTGAGTAGACAAGCAAACACATACACACGCCCATAAACACACACACACACACACACACACACACACACATACATACATACAGACAGACATACAGACAGACAGACGGACACACATTTAAAGTTGAGAGTGCGGGTTGTGATGGTGGCGGTTGTTGGTGTGAATATTGGCGGCAGGACACACCGCTCCACGCATTGCTCCTTCACTAACAACACGAAAGTTTCCAGCGCAAACACTTCTGTTATCAATATTCACACTGTCTCATTTTGCTTCTCAATAAAATGATTGTACAAACACAAATCTTGCTTTTCATTTTCCTTCAGGTGGAAGTGAAAGGCCGCGCTGCACCCTCAGTTACACTAGTGCTCCTCTTATTACCATTATTACTATTATTATTATTATTATTATCATTATTATTATTATTATTATTATTATTATCATTATTATTAACTGTAGGTTGACTTTGTAAGTTTGCTTTAGTCACCGTCAATCTGTTCTTTCTCTTTGAAGACTGCGTTGATGGAAGGGGTGACTGCACCAATGTCACTGCGGGGGACTGCGCTCAAAACTGTGCCACGCTTGACTTTCCTTGGTGACGGAATACACAGAGGAGATGTGCCGCAACACTGCAGCAAAGGCAGGGGAGATGTGGGCACTTATACAGTCATACCAGTGACGTAATGGCTGCACCGCTTATTTGGGTGGCTCATGAATAACAAGATAAAGTTAAACAAAAGCAAAATTTTGTGAGGAAGAGCAAAGGGATTTACGTTGTAGCATTGTTTGAGTGAGCGGTAGAAGACAGCTAGATATGCAACATTGCGGCGGTGAGAGAGAGGCTGAAGACAGTCAGTTAGAGGAGAGGAGTTGATGAGACGAAAAGCATTTGATTCCACCCTGTCTAGAAGAGCAGTATGAGTGGAACCCCCCAGACATGTGAAGCATACTCCATACATGGACGGATAAGGCCCTTGTACAGAGTTAGCAGCTGGGGGGGGATGAGAAAAACTGGGGGAGACATCTCAGAACACCTAACTTCATAGAAGCTGTTTTAGCTAGAGATGAGATGTGAAGTTTCCAGTTCAGATTATAAGTAAAG